>NC_089874.1:89505000-89795000 GCF_040182565.1 Anser cygnoides
TCCGATGGGAAAGTTTCAGACCTGCCTTGGTCCTTGATCTTTTCTAAGTTGTTTTTTGACTCACTGCTTCCTTTCAGTGTCTTATGCCTTTTCATATCAGTATTTTCTCTGAGTCTCTCAGTTGCTACTGCTGTTTCAACAATCCCACTTCTGTCTTCATTTTTATTTTTTTCATCTTTTTGGCTTTATCCTATATCTTCTCTATCATCTCAACAGCAATTTTTCAGTAAAGCCAAGGCCACATAACCATGCCATACAAAACTGGGTCATGGGCTACGGACAACTGAACCTCTTTGCCACAGATTACATCAAGAGCAAACACAGTTTTGCTGAAAAAGCTGTGACTTAAGACTGAGAAGACAGGTATTGCACACATTTTTGAAATAATCTTAAGGTCAGTTATATCACGGATAAAGCTTTCTGTTAACCTACATACTTCTTTTTTTTTTTTTTTTACTTGACCTAATGAAGTCTGGAAAAAATCTGTAGATGCTTAAGTGCAGTATATATACAGAAGAGAGGAAATGTGTCATCATTCCTGAGAGGAAACTCAGGAATGGACAGTTTGTTTAACTGAAAAATTACAATTTCTTTTTACTTCTTTTTGTTACCCTAGTGGCTGTTCCCTAGCGGCTTTAAAAATAAATAAATAAAATAAACAAACAAATAAATAAATAAATAAACAACTAATATTCTTGACAAGTGGTAGCTGAAGGAACAAAAATGTATTTTACAAATGAACATTGTTATTTTATGATTATTAATGTGAAATTATTTGCTGTCTATATAGAGAGTTGCATGTCTGGAATTGGCTGAATACACATTTTTTGAAGAAAATTCACATTCTCTGAAGATAAACCTCCTCAGTGTATCAGTTCAGTTACTTGTACATCAGTTTGAATTGTCTGTCAACAGCTATTTAAAAGTGTTTCTGAAAGTTGTTTTTTTTTTTTTTCCAAAATACAAAGCTAGATAGCAGTCAGATTTGTTAGATTAATCTGAGAGTTTAGATTATACTTTACTGTTTGTTTTGGTTACCCATAACTACCTTTGCATGACTTGAAATCTGTCTTTCCCAAAATCTGAGAGCAATTTTGCATCTTCTGCATCAGCCAGGAATTACCCTACTCCAGTCAGTTCATATTAAAAATATTTACAAAGTAATTACGCTGGGAGCTGGGGCTGTTATCACTGTCTTCATTCAATAATGAAAGGCACAGAAGTAACTAAATTCTGTTTACCTGGAATTTGTGATTCTAATTATCTGTCATTACTAGGTTCGGAATTCGGACTGCCCCAGAAGCTGTAGCAGTATTATTTTCTCTTTCTTTGAGATAATCTTCTACATTAAATAGCTTCTGTTTTCTTATTTTCCAGGTTCTGATTGAAATAAGATGTTATTTCACTGTACTCAGGAAAAGAACAGAGGTAGCCTTTCTGAGTTTGTGCTAAAAAGGAGTGGGAAAGCATTTAGTTCACAGCTTGCAAATGTAAAGAGCAATGTTTTTATTCTCTCCTCTCCTCTTTACTTTGTCATATGGCCAGCATAATTCTTGCATAACAGCAGTGAGACAAGGTAGCTAGAGCTGGTCTCATCTTTTCAGTTAAAGTTTATGTTCTCATTTTTGTTTTTGACAGGCATAGACAGAATCTCCACTGAACAGCTAAAATATACTTTCAAGCAATTTTGTGAAAAGAAAATACAAAGATTATGATAGTGATTTGACAAGATTTTTAATATTAGACCAGTCAATTTTGCTGTATAAATGAGCACAGGATAAGCTGCAAAGTTATTGCTTCAGGAAAGAGCATGATATGTTTTCATTACATGTGTAACGGCAGATCATCCAGGTTTTCCCCAGCTGCTCCTGGCATGGGAAACACTTGGCTCTGCATAGGCACTGAACAAAATACCTTAGTGCGCTTGCTTGAGTGGGCATAATACACTTAAGACAGTCTACTGATAGTGGCTCTCAGTGATTCCTCTTCTCTTCTATCATTAAAAGTTTCCAGGAGGTAAAGCTATTTGCGAAATTCCTGTGTGACTGACATTTATGCTTGTCCTTAAAATTGCATGGGTTATTATTTTTTCTTTCAGAGAGAGAGCTTGAATGTCACGTTATAGGGAGATGCTCATACCACATTCAGGAAAGGGTGTTGCAGATTTTGACATTTTTTAGTAAACAGGGAAAGGGTTCATCTGCTGGGAGAAGACAGAATAGAAAATATTGCATGTCAAATTCAGTTCACTGCTCTGTGATTTTAACACTGACACATCCTAGGGACCTTGGGATCAATAATATTCATAATCTGATTTCCCAGAATAATTTTTTCTCATATGCAAACATCACCAAATCGTTTGTCATTTACAATTCACCACTTCTGCATAATGCCAGAGAAGCTGAGCAATAATTAAGCAAACTCTCTCTCTCCTCATTTTTGACCTTGAGGACTGATGTGAGAGAATCTGGAATAGTGGATCTTTGTGGTGACTTCCTGTTTAGCAGCAAAAGAACAAATTGATCTCTGGTCTAAGGCTGTCAATCTCTCTCTTTGTTCAAGGACATTAACATTATTGGATCAGAACATCAGTGCAAGAGCAAATCTTGGTCTGGGGACATCGCAAAATCTGAATGATGATGCAGAAAAAGAAATAAAAAATCTGAGAAGAATGCAAGTTGATTGAAATAACCAAGGACTAAATCTGAGCACCATTCTCTGCCAAGAACACCTGCATTTTATTAGCTTTAAAAGGTTGTGATAATCTTCACTAGAGTAGTAACTGCATTTCAGACAAGTGCAAGATAGTGACATTGATATGTCTACTTATAAACTGTATAATAATACAAAATCACACTTATAAGTAGGCTAAAATGAATTCTAGACACATGCAAGGAGCAGATACTCTAACCTCTACTTTGACTTGACATTATCATTTTTAGATAATAATGTCATCCAAAGCAGTTTCCACATTTATGGGAAAATAAGGGTTTTCCAGTCTTTTAGAGACTTTTTTACTACCTTATATGTGATGTCCTATCTAGGTAATCTAGACAGAACTCAGAGCCTAACTAGGCTGCTTATTTGAGCTACCTTGACTTGCCAGGGCAGTAAGTTTTTTCAAGATGATGAAATAGTGCCTTCTGAAGATTGCTGCTGCTGCAGCTAAAGCTTCTCTAAACACAGAAGCCAACTTGTCTGCTTCTCTGCTGTTTTTATCTTGTTTTCTTCTGTCTGAAGGCTGTTCCTGAATCTCTTGCTTCTTAGAAAAGCTTTGTACAATTTCCAGAACTCAGAAATGACATCCTATTTAAAGCAAAACAAAACAAACAAGAAAACAACAACAACAAAAAACACTATGATCTAAAGAGTTCTATACCTGTCTTTTTTTGGCTTTAAACTCCATCTGTATCAATCAAAAAATAATAATAATAAAAATAGAACAAATACAGTCATGGAGAGCAGAAGCAGAGGGACAAATGTCTCTTGGCTTGACAAAGCTGAAATTATAAAAAAAATAAAAAAGTTGGATGTCAAATATATAATTGTTGCCCTGACAAAAGGAAGCAAAGAGGGAAAGTACTGTTCATTCAGTTTCATCTTGAGGTACTGCTAAGACATTAAGCAATATCTGGAGGTATGAAATACAAGTTACTTTAACAAGTACTGGGTTCACTACTATCATCCCATCCTCAAGAAAATGAGTCACTGTAGAATGTAATTGTTACCTTAGTCTGATTTCAGGCTGCAGAAAAGGACATTTGGTAGGGCAGTGGGAATTTTCAGCACCCGGATATCTAAGAAGAAAATACATTTTCTCCTTCTAGATCTTTAATTTGGAAATTAAAGCCAAGCCTGTAGAACAAGACTAAGGCTTAGCTTTCCAAAGCAATGACCTTTCTTGAAGGACAAATACCGTTTGTCTTTAGCGTATGTGTCTACATGGATCCCAACTTCAGACCAGCGAAGTTTTGAATACTTTCAGTCATTTCTTTTGAAGTAGTATGTGCATTCAGTCTGTATGCACCCTTCCAACAAGCATAAATCAGAGAATAATCTCTGTTGCTAATCAATTCATTTTTGTTGCCTCTGATGAGGAATTACTCACGGTCCATTAAATTACAAGACTTAGGTTTTATATGTATTTTTTCTCACTTATATTTATTTATTTATTTATTTATTTATTTATTTTTACTTCATATTCTATTTAGTTATTTGGTATGGTTTTTTTGTTTGGTTTTTTTTTTTGGTCTGTAACAATGGAGTATAAAATTATTTTTATCTAGGTAGCTACTGTTCAGGAATAATCCTTCAGCAAGTCTCTTGCTATCATGAAATCAAGATTTGTAAAGTGTATCTTATTTCAGAAGACGAGTAAGGAGAAATAAATCTTAAAAGAGCCCTCAGAAGGCAGTTTTCACTAGGAAAGCATACTGAAAAAGCAGGTTCTTGAGAATCTTACATCAGCAACTGATTAGTGACTGATTAATTTGGAAAAAGTTGTCACAGCTTCTTTTTGGGCAATACAGTCAGTTGCCAACTGTTTTCCTCAGCTGTTATCTAAGGAACTACAATAATAAATCCGATCTTATTTCGTCTCAGTCAGTGGAATTAACAGGAGTTTATTCTAGGCTCACAGGTGGCAAAAGCCACAGGAAAATTGTTTCATATCATCTTTCAGCTGAGAACAGAGCTTCAGAATTTGTATCTGGTCATTGGTCAAACTAAGCCTCAGGTTATTTGGACATTTGGTTCACAGATTTTCTCAACACTATTTATTCAAGAGGTCTGTAATGTGTTTACAAGCCCAGCTGGCAAAGGATGAGCCTTGGAGTGAGTTCTGGCAGGTATATTTTACCTCTCTTCGGTGGTGCACAGGTTTGTGAAATGCATGCCAAATAGTTCTATTCTCTATCCCAGTATCTAATGCTTCAAAGAACTAGTAGTCAGAGTGTGATTATGTGTGAAGAAAACATTGGATCACCATTAAGTACATACCTACTGATTTCACATGAATGCTGAAAATCACACAAAAGAGATATAGCACAGACTAAGAAAACAATGTTTAACATAAACTTACAGGGAAGAGTAAAATCAGACCATCTTGCCAAAAACTAAGTCTCAGTGTAGCTGCCAGTGATAGTCAAAGAATCAGTAGGCCAGCTAGGTACAAAGTCTGCATCTTTCTCATCATCTCATTTATGACCTCAAAAGAAGTCAGAGTTAATGCTTTCAGAAGTGGAAAGTTTCTAGGAACTCGCTGCACATGGTAAACACTAGCAAGAGGTTCAAGGACCACTCTGAAGGAGATATCAGTCAGAGCCCAGCACTGAAGTTTACTTAGTGATATACTAATGTTTACCTGCCATGTATTTTCCCACTGTTTTTAGCAATTCCAGTTAATACCAGACACTTCCATACCTAAAAGGATGAGCTATGTGATAAGCTCACAAGCCAATTCTTTCAGCTGAGGCATTTGTCCACCTTTAGCGACATGGTTTAGTTAGGGGCATGGTTTAGTGGTGGACTTGGTAGTGTTAGGTGACAGTTGGACTTCATCAAGATCTTATGGACCTTTTCCAACCTAAATGACTGTATGATTGTATGATGATTTGATAGCAGCTAGCACTTGTAAAAGAGGCCTATTCGTTACTGTAGTGCAACAGCTAAGAGTGTTTACTGATTCTGTGAAACCTATGCATCTGCATTAATTCCTCCAAAAGGGAAATTTCTTTGTAATAAGCTAAGGATCACAAAATGCTTTGCATGTAAAAACAGAGCTGTCTCTTTCCAAGAAATATTTCTTTGATTATGCTGTATTAATTGCATAATATGTGACAACTAGTACTAAATTAAACTATCAGTGTTACTGAAATCAGACTCCATTAGTCTCATCTGGCTCTGCTAGAACATAGCCCTCACTGTGTTAGAACACAAATGCAAAGAAACAGTCAGCTCCTCTTGTCAGTACCAGCAGCCTGATAAGTTGAGAATATAAGATTTTTCATTATGACTTTTAAAGTTGGTCTGAGCCTCGGGGTATGCAGACCAGAGATTTTCAGAAACATTTTCTGTATGACAAAATGAGCTCTGTGAAACTTCAGAAAGATGCTGTATCTGAGCGTGTCAGCAGGTAAAGAACCTATAGTTTGTCCAGTTCAGCAGCAAGATAGGCCTCTAATAGGTGTCCTGGAGAAACAGCAGAAAGGCTGGACAGACTTTATTTATTTATTTATTTTCAAAGGAGGGAGGAGCAAGGGACTTATTTCCAACCCCCCTACCTAATGTTCAAAAAAATTCCAAAAGAGATCAATGGTAAAATCAGTGGTGGAATGTGTGGATTAGGTCCTTATTAACTGTCTTTTTCTGTATAGGTGTGTACTTTACCTTAGAGAGGAACTTACCTAACCTGTTTTTCCGTTGTATAAATGGAGTTACCTGAGCTGTTTCAAGCCTTTTCCTAAAACAATTTTCAATCAATTTACTTGCATTTTATATCTACAGATGCAAAAGATTATACAGTAACTCTTTCTTATCTATTAGAAATCAGACAAATTTCAGATTATAGTTAGTATTTCTATAGACAAAAACACCCATACATGCAACATAATACATTTTGGTAGAGTTGTCGTTCAGTATCTGCATCAGTCTGGATCCCTGGAGAATCTGAACTACCTTTTGAAAGAAACAGGCTCATCAGTTCTGGAAGCACAGGATGAAAGTAATTGTCTGTTTGACAGTAAAGAGAATACCTTAGCTCTACACTACACCCTGAGAGCTGTCCTTCGAGAGAATTTAGATATTTGTTTCATCCAGAATTAAGAAGTCCCACCAGCAAGAATAAAAACTCTTATCTTTACAATCAACTGAATTATCACCAAGAAAATTAACAAGGAAAGTCTTACACCTGACTCATTAACTTCCTTTGTAGAATAATACAAAGCTTTTATTTACAACCTCATTGTGACTCTCAAAATATGCTTGTGTCTGCTTGGGAAAAGATGGTGTACTGTGTTGACATGAAAAGGTGTTGGCAGAGGGGCCATGAGGCGAGACAAAGCTCATCCGTCTAGGAGCATCGGTAATGTGAACAGAATTATTTCTTGCACTTGCTATGTGAAACACGGGAAAAGTTTTCTGTGATCTCTCACGACCTAGATTCATCCTTACTTAACATGAAGCACCTAATTGAGGTATCCAACTTAGAAACTTAGTCATCCTAGTCAATGAAAAGAAACAGGTGCCTTCAGAGGATGATTCAAATCTTAATTGGACGAAATGTCACTCTGGAGGTGTTGAGCTCTCACCATGGATTATAAAAGAAGCCAAGGACAAGTGCATGCTTAACAAGGTGGTTCCATTAAGTGTCTAAAGTTAAGTTGGATGGATCAGAGTATCTGTGGCTGAGGACTTAAAGCATTTGATCTTTCCTTTACAAAAGAACCTGGTAATAACATTTTATAATCTGTTTTTAATGTATTTCTGTGATTAGCCATGCAGTTTATTCTAACCTTTCATACATGATTGAAATGTCCCTTTCTCCTTAGTATATGACACTATTTTAACATTTGATATTTTTGCAGTCATGGTCTAATGTAGATACATATTTTATCGTTGCAGCTCTTTTTTACATGTGTGCCATGTTCTCCAAAATAATATTTCTTGCAGAAAAACATATTAACAAAGTGAACAAACGATCATTAAAAATGAACAGAAGATTTTCAGAGAATTAAGTGTAGGTGTGCATGGTAATAATAATAATAACAGTGTTCAAAATAAATAGTATACTACTGTGCAAGTATGTTACACTTAAAATCATCCATTTTGAATTTAACATTTATGTAAAATACCGATTTCATTTGTTTCCATGCCCTTTCTAGTAATTATTCCATAACACTAATCCAAAACTCAAAATTGATGGCAGAAAGTTGATTAATTTGTTTTTACAGTGATGTTAATCAAACTACAGATTTAATTATTTGTGAGTTCATAGAATCATTAAGGTTGAAAAAGACCTCCAAGAACATCTGGTCCAGCCATCATCCTACTAACAATGTCACCCACTAAACCATGCCCCTAAGCACCAGTCCAACCTTTCCTTAAGCACCCCCAGGGATGGTGAGTCCACCACCTTCCTGGGCAACCCCTTCCAGTGTCTAACTACTACTAATATCCTAATATCTTTCAAGAGTTTTCCTTCTGCCTTCCTAAACTGGTTGTTTCTGAGCTAACACTCTCCTTCTTGAGTGTACAACAAAGGAACACAATCAATTCCTGTTAGATAAAACTCTCCCTTCGGTTATTTTAGTGAATTGGTAAGTTGGTGAATTGTTAATTTGGTAATTTGTCTACCAATAAAAAATTGGTAGTTCTGACGAAGCTTAGCCATCATGCATGTTAGAGTCACTGCATAAATACAGTAATTGACATAATTGAGAAGAGAAATCTGGACAGCTGGAAAAATTTCTACAGGTCTCCAGTTAATTTGTAATGACATAGTTAACTGTATATGGGGTTTGGGTGGTCTAACACCCCCTCCCCCCCCCCCCCCAGCTATGTTTTTCATAAGCATTTTTTGGCTTTCTGTCTCCTGTTGCAAACTTCATTTCTCTACTTCTTGTTGAATTTCTCAGACACTTTATTTAGTTCTATTCCTGTGCATTCATACATTTTCTCCATCTTTGCCTGTTCTCAGTGTCATGCTAGAAGATGTTGCCTCAAGGTGCTGCATTTTCTGCATTTTCTTTAGTAGTAATATGTATTTTGAATTATCTTCATGCTATTTCAGTGTGCCAAGTTGATTTAACTGCTTAAATCTTCACATACAATCAATTTCTGCAGCAAATTATCTTGTGTGTGTTGTTTTTATTAATGGTGAAAACTGTATAAGAATATGTTAGAGGAAACAGTACAGTCTTTGTGACAGCTTGACCTCTTTCCAGTGGATGCTGTCTGTGGACTTGTCTCTAATTCATCTAAGATCTTTACAGGTTTTTCTCTAACCTAAACATTGGAATGGGAGATTTGCAACGGATATGCATAAGACAGACTTTGTACAAATACTGAAGAATCATCCCCTACCTGTCCTTCTCCAGAAAAAAAGAAATAAGGCTAGGTTGTCTGCTGGTAACTTTGTCAATATCTTTGACATATCAAAACTTCTACATGCAGCAAAGATAAAACCAAAAGATAGGATATCCAGAATGGTATTTCAAATTCAGTCTTACCGGGACCCATCTTTGTGCATGCCTATCAAGTGAAGAAAAGGATGTACTCAAAAAGAATCTGTAGTTATTAGTGCAGATAAATTTCTCAGTATGAGAAATATGAACTAAGACCTTTTTTGACACACAATCCTACCAAAAGTGCTCACATATTGTGGTTATATCTATCTGTTAATTGTGGGATTTACTTATATTTTGGCAACTTGGAAAACAATAGTGCTTATGAGCAGTCTCATTCTAATACAGTGAAGGAACAGATGGTAACTATCATTGCATTTTGTTTTACACTCTCACCAGGTGCTCACTTTGGACCATAAGTTCTTGAAAAAACTCCCTGTTCTGCTACCTGTGTTTAGTTCTAGTTGATAAAAAGAGGCAAATGGAATTGAGCTTATAAAGAAAGACATAATCACCTATTAGAAACATGCAAGTGTGTATGTTTGGCCTGCAAAATTCCTGTTCTCTGTTCTGTGTAACAGTTTTTTAATACCATTAAAGAACATAAAACCTGGTGACTTTTTTTACTTATTGACCTTTATGGAACTAAGATTTTTACACCATGCTTTGAGGATTATTTCTTTTGGCATCTTTACTGAATTGAGCTCCCCTGATTCTCTGATTCCATCCTTGATTAGCTGATATCTTGCAAAAAAGACCTTGGCTACATATTAAAGACAGGAGCCACAACTTGAAAAGAGCCACTTAATTCAGTTTGTGTCCCAGTTGTATACTCTGATAAAGTAATTTGCAATATGGATGATATTAAAATGAGTCAAATCAGCCCACTGAATCTGACAAACCAATATGTTGTTGAGAGCTGGTTGTGCCTCCAAAATTAGGTGCTAATCAGTTTTTCAGCAAATGTGCAAATGACGGTGGAATCCTGAGACCATTGAATCATTCTGATAGGTAAACAGCTGTGCAAGCAATTCTATACGAAGTTGCTCCAAACCATCAAAAGCTATAAACATGTCATGACAATGCCAAGACATTTCTGTCCTCTTGTTGCACAGGTACAAGACATTCATAATACTGCAGTGTGATCAGGCACATCTTATGAATGCTGCAGGTTGTTTGAAAAATGTATGTTTTCTTTTCCATGTTTTTTCTGATGTAGCTGTCTTGCACCAGGCAACATTGTGTTTTTACTCTACAGCTCACCTCTCAGTGAGGCTAATCAGCCACACACAATCTTCCAGCTGTCTGAAAACCCTTTCCTTCAGTATGTACTTGACTTATGCTGTTTACAGTTATTTTTTTTTTTAAACATTCATAAAATAAGAAGCAAAAATGAAAAAAAAAAAAGGCAAATTACAGCAGGAACAAGTTGTACCAGTACTAAAGCTTCATTGTAATATAATGAAATTCTATCATCAGACAAAGAAAAGCACAGGACTGACATGAAAAGCAGTTTAAAACTCATGTACCATCACTGCCCTTCCTCAAGTGATCACAGCATGAAAAGAGGTGTAAGAATAAATTTGCATTTTTTTGTGTGTTCTTATAACCAATTTCTGTTCTAAGAATGGCCTGATGAGGAACTAATAATTGACTTGGGGGCTTAAAGTAGCAAAACTTCTCTGCAGCTTCTCTCTCATCTTTAGATGAGGTTAAGGGTTAAGAATATCAATTACCTAATAAGGAGCAAAATTGTTACTGCTAAACTAGTTTCCTCCCTTCTGACACAAAGGAAGCTGAAAATGTTTAGGATCCTGTTAAGAGAAAATTCTCAACTATTTTAAAACACATTACTAACTCATGAAAATATCATGCGGTTTTCAACTTCTCATTGCACAGAACTGAGTTGTTCATGTTCATTTCATGCTGTACTTTCCCTCCTGGATGAGACCAACAGTCTACTTCTATCACTATGTTTCCTTTAACAGTGAAGAACAGATGTTTGGGGAGAAGTTTAAGATTCAGGCCTTTCCCCAGTGTAATATATTTCTAGCTTCTATGATGCAATGATATGAAGATCTCCTGAACCAGAGAATGTTACTGGATCACTGTGTTTAAAAGCATCAGTGACTTCACGTAATAATTTTCCAGCCTCGCTCTTTGAACCTTTTTGTATGTTTTCCCTCTAAAAAATTCTATGGCACAGTATATGTTGTATGAAAATATATGTCCCTCTGCCATAAATGCATAGTTTAAACCTGATAAGGTCACCATGTGCTTCCAACTGTCATATTATGTGTAATACTGAGTTACGAATATCGTAGGTAATCCCAGACTGTATAGACCTGTATTGTGTCCTTGCTCAGTTTATTTATTTCCAGAAGAGGTATCTTAATGTTTAGCTTCCCCTCATGTAAAGTGATTCCCTATAGGGGTCAAAGATGATCCCCTTCTATGCTTCTACCTTCATAGTGGAACAAAAGCAGCTAAAAAGAAAGACAATTCTGATATGACATTTACTTTAGTTTTCTGCTTACTTAAATAAAACAATGTTAACAAACAGTTATCAGCAATGACACTTCATCTTGAAATAGTAAAAAAAAATAATAAAATAAAATAAATTAAAAGATGAGCTTCTACTTGAAGCTGGTTCAATACTCCCAAAAATGTTTGCTACAAGCTTGACAGTAGGAGAACTTCATGGTCATGCTGTTGAAAGCAAGGTAAATAATGCAAGATGTTTGCTGTGAATATTCAGTAGAAATTCAAAGAAACTGCCCTCTACTTCATTTCGCCACCCATTGCTTCTTTGGTAGTCATTTAGCACAGTTATGCTAATTAATGTATTTGTTTCCTAAATCTTGTTAAAACAGGATGTGCCTAAGAAGAATTTGTGAAGTTTTGGAATGAAAATTTTGAATTCACATTTAAGAATTAACAACTGGATACATCGTGAAATAATTTCTGTCTGCTGACAGGTGGGATGATTTACTGAGGTTGGCTAATGTAATGTAATTCAACTATTTCATGTTCTTGGCAGGAATAAAGGAAGAAACCTTTTATTATTAATATCTCACACCTGCTAACTTACAAGTGATATTGGATTTTTTTCTTGGTGTTGGTGTTTCATTTTTGGCTCCTGTAAGCATGTGAGACTAGACTTAGCCAACAGGGAGAAGAGATTGTTACTGACTGAGTTGGAGCTATGCTATTCGTCTGTTCTTAAACGAAATTATGACATTTCATTAGAAGTATGGAAAATGTGAGAGTTGTGTATGAAGTTGCTCTTGTTTTGGCACATCAGCTACAACAAATGCAAAATTTTATTGAATGCTCTAAATTCACAATCACAGAGAAAGTAAATATCAGTGTTCAGCGAATATTAGCATCAAAATGTGAAGTACAGAGACAGAAAGGAGTCTGCAGAACGTCCTTTTGCAGAGGACAGGATGTTAATACCAATATATTCTTGCCATGGAAGGTTTTCTTGTTGCTGTCTCCCATCTGCTCCTTCTAATAACAATTCCGCAAGAAAACATTGTAGAAGCCATCCAGAAAGTGCTTATTGTGAGTATACTGATCACTCACGCAGGATCAATTGTAGGATGTATCAGACTTGCTGCTCGGGAACAATTGATGTGTTTTTGAATCCCTTTTTTTTTCTAGGTGTCTAAACAATGACAAAGCAAGAATGATATTTAAAAAACAAAACAAAACAAAAAAACAGTAACAAAGGCTACTCAAATAGATAGCCTAGCTGCCTCTGTTATCTGTTGGAGAGCAAATATTTGATCCTTTTATATGAGGATCCTACTCATTCGTTTCTTTTGTAGCTCTACAGTTCCTTCACTCTTTTTTCAAGTAAACATGATAAAGGAAAATGCACTTTGCTTCAGGGTACCTAAGTGGATGGATGAAAACCTTCATAGAAGCCAAGTTCTAAAAAAGATGTCAAAATTGGCTTTGTCCTGGCATGAAATGGGTCTTGTTTCTTTTGAAAGGATGTAAAATGTGATATGACATTTAATAAAATACTTGTGTCCTGTTGCATCTTTTTGTGTCTGAGACTAGCACCACCAATATAACTTAAAGGATTGTGGATATGTGAGCATCTCATGAAAGACTAAATCAGCATTCAAAGGAAATACAGCATTTGCTTTCCAGTCAGACATATAGCTTTGAGGATCGGACAGTCATGAGTCCAGAAGCTTGAGGAGCAGGAATAGCCATAAGACTATGACAAAGCAGAGTATAGAAATACTGCACGTCTTGAAATAATGTCTGAGAAGGGAGTTCTAAGCTAAAGATTACCATAAGAGAATTTCAACTTTGAAAAAAAGCGAGATGAATATGAAGGTTAAGAGCTTTTGCTTGTTGAGAATGTTTTGTTTGTTTATTATTTTTTTTTTCCCTTGGGTATGTTTTGGTTGTGGTTTCTGAAGTGAGACATAATCAAATACAGCTTAGAGCATTGCTGAGTTTGTTCGTCCTTGTTGGCTGGGAGGTAAAAATACATTTAGGAGTCTAAAATGCCTCCCTAGCTAAAAAGCAGAAGTCCTGTTAAAGTTTTTAGGGCTAATGCCCTGTTTTGAGTTGTTATTGAGTTGTTTGTTATTAAATAAACAAAATAATTCTATCAGAGACCTTGGGAAGATTTGTCCTTTTAAGAAAAACCGAAGTGTCTAGCTCATGATGCTTTACCAGCGCTGCAGTGGTTCCAGCTTCTTTGCAAGACGTGCACTATAACTTCCCACAGTTTTTTTACCAACAATTTCTCACTTGAAAAGCAGATTTCATTTTATTTTCCAGTAACCTGTCTTCTGTTTTTAGCTCTTCTTTTACCTACTTCTGTAGATCTCAAGAAAGACTGAAGCACATTTTGGCTGAATCTGAGGTCTATATACCAAGTGAGGTTGAGACCCTTTCTGTACTTTGAGGACAGATTAAATTCTGGTCATATTTTGGCAACACTTAGCTTATCAAAGAAATTGACATACAATTCATAAGTCCAAATGGCTAAAAAAAATCATGATTGCTATAGACCAGACCCCAAGATGAGGGGTCTGTTAATTGAAAGACTCTAATCTGCTTAGGATATGAGGTCTTAGATGCAGATTATTAAAAAAAAAAAAAAAAAAAAAAAAAAAGCTCAATGTTTTCTGAGCCAGTAAAACAGATTCTATATTTTTAAAAAAAAAAAAAAAAACAACCACCCCTGTCATTTCTCTTTCATCATTTACTACATTCAAATCTCCTTCCAAATTGTGGAGCATATGAGCAAGTAAAGGGCAAGAAAAAGCAAAAAATTCATTTGCCCAGTCTAGTATGTATGGTAGCTCAGGTCAGAGGGAGCATGTCTGCATTTGCTGATACATTTTTAAAATGCTTCAAAATCAACTAGAACAGCAATATAACATTCCAAAATGTTTTTTACGGAAGGTTCAAACACCATGTGTATTTTGTCAGAATTGCCTTGTTTTGTAGTCCCTCATGTTACTGGGTTACTAGTTTAAAAATTGTCAAAGAAATGAAAACTGGAAGAGCTGTCAAAATTCACAAAAATGCCTTGAGCAGAACTCTTTGTTTATCTGAAATACTATAACATAAAAAGTAGGAACTGCCAAAGAACTGCCAGCTTTTAAAGAAATTAAGGTGTCAGCAGAAATAAATGTTATCAATAAAATTTCCATACTAAAAACACAGAATATGTTTTCAAACAGTGTCACCTTAGATATTAATAAATTCAAGATAGTTCCTTCCTGAAAATATTGCCTGCTGTGGCTCATTTCATTGTCATAAACTCATTGATGTGCAGTCACTTCATTGTAGTTCTTGTCAGAAAGTTCAGCAGCTTACTGCTGCTCAGGTACCTGCTTGCCTGGCATCAGTGACAATTTCCACAGCCTCCTAAAAGTCCAATTAATAGCAGATAACTCAGCATCTTTGGCCCTAAACCAGAGGTTTACACCTCCGTAGTCAACAGAGAATTACAATTATGTGCAAAGATATTAGTTTAGTTTATCCAAAACTCTATATTTAACAATATGGTCACAAAAGACAAGCACTCATTAACTAAGTCGAAATCTTGGAAATAGGCAGTGATAGAATTAAGGTTGTTAGAGCAATAGAAATCTGTCTGCTTTTACATGGGCAATAAAAAGCTCTCTCTAATTGCATGATGGAGTCAACCTTCAGCTCATTCTGAAGGTTCTTCCAACAGGCTCCTAATCCAGCTTCCACATCCAGTCTTTTCCTGTGTAGGAAAGTTTTTTCAATGTCTAATATTCATGTGGCTTTTGCATTTCATTTCAGGGACTTCTTCCTCATTGACACTCAAACCAGGAAGAAAAATAGAGATTGAAAGAGGTACCTGATATGCCCACCACCAAACTCAGGAGCTGGAAGAAAAATCCTGATCTTCAGCAAAAGATGAGGCTTTCTTAATACAGATTTCATCTTTGATGAACTTGCCTGCCGAGTTTTGCTTCACTCCTGAGCTCTGGACAATCAAACATATTCCATGTTTATTTCTTGCAGGACATTTCTGTACCTGCATGTGATTTACATTTCTTTCCCTATTTCCCTTTCAGATCTACCAGTTTTACAGCTTTCTGTAATATTATCCTGTGAACTGAACACTAAAGTCGTTTTAATGCTTAAGACTGGTGTTTTGTGGTAGAGCACTACTCTGAAGAGCCAGATTTGGATGTTTTTTCCACATGTGGTATTTTTACTGACTCCAAAAACTTTCTTATTGAAATAAATATGCTATTCATGAGGTAAGCTATGATTCAGCAGCAGCTTTATAAACTAGCCTGTGTTTAAAAACCGTCACTTGTGCAGGTGCTAGTCTACCGCTTTTTCCTAGAGATCTGGCAACAGAGCACTCGAACAAGAGATATTTCTTACCAGTCCTACAAAGAAAGGCCAGCCTTAAACTTTGCCACCCTGAGGCAAAGGCTTCCATGAAGACAGAGTGGAGCAGGTGATTAAGTCTAGTCTCATTCTGGGACCTGCATAACCAGGCTCTCATATACATGGAGCTGTCAGAGGGTGGACTAAAAGTGTGCCAAGGAAACCTAACATAATAATGAAGTCAAGCGGACTGATAAGTTCTCATAAGCACAAAATTCCTTATAACTAAATATTTTCTGTTGAAATACCTGCTTCTTTTTTTCGTAACTTTTGTAATTTCCATTTTCATGCATTGAAATGTATGAATTATTCAAAAAAGAAAGAAAGAAGGAAAGAAATAGGAGGGAATTTATGATTTATATGATTATATCCACCTAGAAGATTATATTCAATCTCATAATCCTCAAAGGTAGTGTTCCCCCAAATGTACGCACACACTCAAAATACATAAAATATATAGAATAATCTGACGATCACCTTAGATGTTTTTTGGCAAATGATTCTATCAGCACATATGCAGCACTCCAAAGTTAGGAAAATGGCATTTTGGATTCTAGAAATAATTTCTGGAAATGTTTTGACCTGCAATACATAAATTTGATTAGAAAAGCAGATATTTTAGCAATTTCACTAACAGTGTATATTGAATATATTTCATCCATGCTGTGGAAAGTGATTTTTTTTGCCTTTTTGGGGGAGGTTTTACTTTTTTTTTTTTTTTTGCATAATTTTTGTTATGATACCAAAATGTTTTTTAATATGCCTTTTTTTAAAGGTCCAATGCATTTTGTCTTATTTATGAACAAACAGTTTTTCTGTATGTATTACACTCAGGGAAGTTTGGAAAGTTTACTGTACACCAGGTGCTCTTGAGAGTAGATAAGTCATTTCAGACTTATTTAAAATGTATCAAATAAGATGATTGCTTACCAACTGGAAATATTACAATTTCACTTCTAGGGCGCTGTACTTTTGTCAGGCCTGTCTGCCTGTCAACACTATACATCCTGATCACCACTTTCATTTTATCTTTGTAAGCACAACCAGCACTATCAGGTACTATGGCAGGGTCATGTAAAGAAAATTGGGAGAAAGTAAAAAGACCTGTCTTAAAAGCAGTAAAAGGCCTGTCTTAAAACCAGTATTTGATGTCACTTCAACAATAAATAAATAAGCAAACAAACAAACAAATGAATCTAGCTACTATCCTCATTTAACATTGTATTAGCAAGTTATTACTTGGTATAAAATCTATAGTGATTTTTACATCTTGCAATTTCCTCACTGTGAGTCCTCCAATAATATCTAGTTTTTCCTCTAGTTTAGTGTTAGTTACAGCCTTTCTGCTTTTTGCCAGTGATCATTACTAACTGAAGCAGGAAAAGAGAAGTGAATGCATAATGGTATGCTGTCCTAAACACTAAATATTCTGCATATTCCTTACTCTTTAAGTAATAAACAAAGTGTGCTATCAGTTCTTCTTGGTGTCTGTAATGGAAATGAATGGTTAAAGGAAAAATAAGGAACAACGATAGAAGGATGTTACACATGAGGTCTTGGATGTATCATAGAATCATAGAATGGCTCAGGTTGGAAGGGACCTTAAAGAACATCTAGTTCCAACCCCCCTGACATGGGCAGGGATACCATCCACTAGATCAGGTTGCCCGTGGCCTCATGTAACCTGGTCTTGAACACTTCCAGGGGTGGGGCATCCACAACTTCCAGTGCCTCACGGCACAGTTAAGTGAAGAATTTCCTCCTAACCTCTAATCTAAATCTCCCCTCTTTTGGTTTAAAACTATTTCCCCTTGTCCTGTCATTATCTGAATTAGCAAAAAGTCACTCTCCATCGTTTTTATAAGCCTTCTTTAAGTATTGAAAAGCTGCAATAAAGTCACTCCTGAGCCTTCTCTTCTCCAGGCTGAACAGCCCCAGTTCTTTCAGCCTTTCTTCATAGGAGAGGTGCTCCAGCCCTCTGATCAACTTTGTGGCCCTCCTCTGGACGTGTTCTAACAGATTCACATCTGTTCTTCTTTAAGATACTAGAGAAATTTATTGCCTAACAAGCTAGAGAAATGAGAAACAAAGAAAACAAACTGAAAACACCTTCCCCCCATCCACCTGCTTCCACCTCCTCCCCCTGCACAGTGCAGGGGAATGGGGAATGGAGGCTGCAGTCAGTCCATGGTGTTTCGTCTCCACTGCTCCTTCACAGTCACTCCCTGCCCCTGCTCCACGTGGGGTCCCTCCCACGGGATGCCGTCCTTCCTGAACTGAGCCTGCGGGGGCTGCCCACAGGCAGCAGCTCTTCCAGAACTGCTCCCACACGGCTCCGTACCACGGGGTCCATCCATCCCCCAGGAGAAAACTGCTCCAGCACGGGTCCCCCACGGGCGGCAGCTCCCCCCAGGCCCCCTGCTCCTGCGTGGGCTCCTCTCCACGGGCTGCAGCTCTGGCCCGGGGCCTGCTCCTGCGGGGGCTCTCCATGGGCCGCAGCCTCCTCCAGGCCACATCCACCTGCTCCACCGGGGGCTCCTCCACGGGCTGCAGCGTGGAGATCTGCTCCGTGTGGGACCCGTGGGCTGCAGGGGGACAGCCTGCTCCACCAGGGGCCTCTGCACAGCCCGCAGGGGAACTGCTGCTGCCTGCCTGGAGCACCTCCTGCCCTCCTGCTGCACTCACCTTGGGTTCTGCAGAGGTGTTTCTCCCTCCTCTCTCCCAGCTGCTGTTGCCCAGCATTATTTTTTCCCTTTCTAAAATATGCTCTCACGGAGCAAACAACATTGTTTATTGGCTCAGCTCTGGCCAGTGGTGGCTCCCTTTGGAGCTGGCTGAAACTGGCCCTTATCTAACATGGGGCAGCTGCTGGATTCTTCTCAAAGAAGCCACCCCTGCAACTCTCCCACTACCAAAACCTTGCCACGTAAACCCACTACAGTCAGACATGATTTGCCTTTGATGAAGCTATGTTGGCTGTCTTGGATCACCTCTTTGTCTTGCATGTGCCTTGACAATGCTGCAGGAGGATCTTTTCCATGATCTTGCCAAGCACAGAGGTGAGGCTCACTGGTCTGTAGTTCCCTGGGTCCTCTTTTCTACCCCTTTTAAAAATGGGAATGCTGTTTCCCTTTCTCCAGTCACTGGAGACTTTGCCTGACTGCCAGGACTTTTCAAATGTGATGGAGAGAGGCTTGGCTACTACATCAGCCAATTCCCTCAGGACCCTGGGGTGCATGTCATCAGGCCCCATAGACGTGTACTTGCTCAGTTCCATCAGGTGGTCTCAAACCTGTTCTTCACTTACAGTGGGAGGGACTTTGCTCACCCAGCCCTCATCTGCAGGTTCGGAGAAACAAAAGATGTGGGAAGCCTGACTGGCAGTGAAGACTAAGGCAAAGAAGTTGTTGAGTACCTCATCCTTCTTCATGTCTGCTGTTACCAGTTCACCCTTCTCATCCATCAGAAGGGGCACACTCTCCTTGGCCTTTCTTTTATGAGCAATGTACCTATAGAATCCCTTCTTGTTATTCTTTGCATCCCTTGCCAAGATCAATTTCATCCATGCCTGATCCCATCCTGATCCCATCCCTGCACATCCAGACATCATTCCGTACTCTTCCCAGGCCACATGTTCCTGCTTTCACTGCCTGTGCATTTCCTTCTTGTGCCTCAGTTTGACCAACAGGTATTTGCTCAGACATCCCAGTTTTCTGCCCTACCTGCCCGCTTTCTTACACAGGGGGATGGAGAGTTCTTGTGCTCTAAGGAAAACATCCTTAAAGAATTTCCAGCTCTGTCCAGGGGTTCTCATCTACTAGGTCTTTAAATAGCTTAAAGTTTGCTCTTTGGAAGGTGAGTGACCTGGCTTTGCTCTTCATCAGGCCCATATTCCTTGAATCATGAACTCAAACGGTGTAGTCGCTGCAGCCCAGACTGCCTCCAGTATTGACCTCTTTAATGAGTTTTTCCACACTGGTGAGCACCGTGTCCAATAACGCTTCCCCTCTGTTTGGTTTGTCTAATACCTGGACCAGGAAGATATCCTGAACACACTCTAGGAATCTCCTGGGTTGCTTAGTCTGCTGTGTAGCTTTTCCAGCAGATACCCATGTGTTTGAAGTCCCACATCAGGATGAGAGCCTGTAAATGTGATGCTTCTTGTAGTTGAAGCAAGAATGCCTCATCCACAGGCTCCCCTTGATCAGGTGGCCTGTAGTAGACCCCAGCCACAAGATGTCCTTCATTGGTGTGGTCCTTAACTTTCACTCACAAGCTTTCAACCTGCCCATGGTTGTTTCTCAGAGGCATCTCTTCACAATCAATCCCTTCCCTAACACAGATGGCAACACCCTCTCCCCTTCTTCCTTGCCTATCTCTTCTGAAGAGCTTGTAGCCCTCTGTTCCAGTGTTCTAGTAGTGTGATCCATCCCACCACATTTCCATTATAGCAATCAGGTCATATTTGTCTAATTGCAGCATGGGTTCCAACTCCTCCTTCTTGTGGAAGTGGTCAATTGTAGAAATGGTCAATTGTGGAACAGTGGTATGAAAGAGAAAAAATCCTTAAATCTGTAATCTTGAAGAAACTCTTGTATAGCTTATCTATAAGTTTTGCTGGTAGTGCTGCTTACAATAAACTTTACCTAGACTTCCTGTCTTTCATCTCATCACCGTCATTTGTTTTGTTTTCTGTAGCTATCACTTAGCCTTGTACTTCATGCACTACTGATCAATGGTTGGGATAAGTAATGTTTTACATTTAGTTTCTCTAATCAGGCCACTGTATTGATCTGTCTGTCATATCAATACAGTTTTAATCCTGAAAAAAAAGTGAGATATATCCCAAATAAGAAGACTAATTACAATACATACAATGAATAAAACTGGTTTTGTTCACTTCCTGGGCTATTAAGAATCTGAATGGTTCTGTTAAGCCACAAATTTTATTTATTTATTTATTTATTGTAATGTAGTTGTGGTTCTCTCACAAGAGGGTGTGAAGTGACCAGTTGAAAAGAAGCTGAAGAGCATTTCTTGTCCTTTCTACTAAACTAACTTGTGGCCTAAACCTTGTACTCTATACTGCAGCAAAATGTACCTTTTGTGATGATTTCTTCAAGTTTCTTTTAATTCTTTAGCTGTCTTTTAATTCTAATTCTTTTAATTGCCTTGCTTGCAATTGCTCTTATATATAGGTATACACACACACACGTGTGTATATTTATATACATATGTAGTACTTGTAGGGCTTATACAAGAGAAACTAGCAGAAGCTTCTCTCTGATGTCTGCTGTGTTTAATTCTTATTTTTTATTCCATTGTCTCCTGCTCTTAATGTATTACAGATTTCTGTTAGTCATGTATAACACCAACAAATAAGATTTTAAGAGACAAAGTTAGAGAGCAGTAGGGTTGTTCATAATATCTGACAAAACACAAGTTAATTTAGAAAGAACATAGATACTAATAGATAGAAAACAATGCATTGTACTCAATTCCTTCTGTAGTTAGTCAACAGTAGAGATATCTAAATTATCACGGGTGTAACTGCAGAGTTAACCACTTACTGAGATGAATGGTCACATTTTTCAGCTCAGCTTCTTCCAGGATGAAAATAATGTCATCATTTATACTTGATTCATATTTTTAAGGTTATCTATGTCATCATAAGGAGTAAGAACATTTTTTGCTTCAGTTAAAGTAATTTCTAGAGCATACTTAACATAGTAACATTTCCTGCTGGAGATTAAGGAGGTAGAAATGTACCACCACTTAGGTTTAGAAGAGATAATTTTAATAAGGATAATGTAACTGTGTATGAGTGCAAAATCAGAATTTAAGACCCTTTCCCTCAACAGATCTTTTTAGTGAATACTTTCAAAGGAAACAATAGAAATTCTATTTAAGGGTATTTCTTTACCATACAAAATAGTTGATATTATGCTGATTTCACTACTTTAAAGAAAAAAAAAAGTCAAATATTGGCATAATTTTCTGGTATAGACATCTGTCCAAACCAGTGGTAAGATTCTGGGTTCAGATATGTACGTAGTGAGTATGTTGTTTTAACTTGGTGTTAATCCTTAGATGACTGATCATTAACCGATACGTAAGATATGGTCACAACTAATATGATTTATATTATCTAATTAGTATTTTTTAATTTGAAATTCTCAGGCTTTTTTTCTGCATTACTTAACAGAGATGGTTTTGAGCTAAGACATATATATTTTTTTAACATATCATTTCTTTTTCAAGACATCTCTTTTCTCTAGTTAGTTCTTTTCAAAGCTTGTTATCTGGAAGGTTTGTGTGGTCCATGTCTATTTGTCGTATTAGATTCCCATAATCTCATCAGAACCATGTCAAATTACATCAATCCAAACAGTGTTCTGGGCTTCTAATAACATAATGCTAAAAGAAAAGCATGACTTGAAGGAATCTGAAAGACAAATAGTTTTATCATCATCAAAGAAATTCTCTAAGAGATGCAATAATTTATTGAATGTTCACAAAACATGATTTTGTTGTTGTTGTTCCAACATAGTAATCTGAAATTTTCACCTGACCTATGCTTTGCAAAAAAATGTACAGAAAACTGCACACATCCCACCACAGATATAGTAATGAGAGGAAAATTGTTGGTTAGAGTTATTTTTCCATTAAATTTTTCAAATATTTCCTTCAAATATTTCCTGTAATAAGAATGCTGTGCTTCATTTTATAGGGGTAGTTGTAAACTTTGCTAGTGGAAGGATTCTCTTTCTCCAGAGAAAGACAGTAATGAGGAAGAGATAGCTTTCATTCTGGCCCCAGAAAGGAGCCCAATGCTGAAATAGGAAATTAAAAGGGAGCTCCCTGAAGTTAAATATATTACAAGATATTGCTATCCTAGCTATAAAGGCTAGGAACATGGCAATTGCATCCTCAGGCTGGACGAGCTCTACCAGCAAAACTTCCATTACAGATGCAGATAGACCAGGCTGAGTACTTTTCCACTTCTACATTACGTACTACATGACAAACGATAGTCTATCAGAAAAAACAAAAAAAAGAAAAAAGTGAATTATCATAGGTTGCAGTGCCTCTAGGTTTTGGACAAGAACAGTCACACAGAGAATGAGCCTTTCTCATTTTATTCCTGGACTAGTGAAGTACAGAAACTAAGTCTGTTGGAACCAGAGAAGAATTGGCCTGTTTCTTGAAGAATGTTAAGGCTTTCTCTGGCACAGTTCATATCTTTCAGAGAAGACTGCTTAATTGTTTCAGTTATTTTTTATCCTTTTGTGGGTGATTGAAAAGATCTGGCAGGAGATTTCACACACTGCCCTAAATTTCTCTCCTGAGGAAGCAAGAGCTTTGAAGGGATGAGTCTATTTTTTCTGTCTACCCTCCCCCACCCCCCCCCCCCCCCACCCCTTTCTCCCTTACGGCCAGTTACTGTTGCACCAAGCTTAACTTGCATGAATCTCTTAAATCATCCTATATCCTTTTGGGACTGAGATTAGAGAAATTTTCAGGCTGCAATTAGCAGCTCATCGAGGGGCAGAAAAAAAGGAAAAAAAAAAGAAAAAGAAAAAGAAAAAGAAAAAGAAAAAAGAAAAACAGGACATGTTCCTGAAAGTTCTTTCACAGTGAAGGACAGCAATGCTATCTCCATCATTACTTTGCATTTGTTCAAGCAATTCCCTCTATGAGAATAGCGTTGTATCCACTGTGTATGGTCTTACTGTTCCTTTCCTGTTTGTATTGTCCTAATGAGGCAAAGAAATATCTAGAATTTATTGATTTTATTTTTAAATCATAAAACTTTTAGTCCAGTCATGATTTTAGTGGGGCATATTAATAGTTTCTGAAAAAATAAGTATCAACGATACTGGATTCCCAGCTAAGTGTTCTTTTGGACGAACACATTCCACTCTTAAATTTATCAAAGGGCCTCTGATTCCTGTGGATTTTGGCTTAGACGCATAAGGTAATGTGTATAATCATCGTGGAGCAAGAAACAACATATCATTCCTGGTTTGGGGCTCTGTCAGGTACAGCCTAGGTTTAACAAATCTATTCTTCCTATGTATCACCTATCTAGTGCCACCACTGCTGCCACATCTTTCAGTAAGGTTCGGCATTTCGGCTCTGGTCTCAAGCATCTTACAAGAAGTTGCAAACTCACTTGCTCCCGAGCCCTGTGGAATCAAAGAGCATAGAACAAACAGATGCCCAAACCCCAAAGTTTCCATAGAGCAGATCCTGTCCTAGAGCTGTGAATGACAATGGTGCACAAACTGGTGATGAATTCTTTGGGCACTTCAGCTTCTGAAGGGGAATGACATACCAGAGGTCTAGACTGGACAGCTGGGCCACCAGGTTCCCCCTTTGGCTACTTCTATAACAAGTGCAAATGACATTGTGCAGTGATGGGAGAATGGATGGGCACATCCTTCCGTCTCTCCTCTGAGTGCCCAAATCAGATTTATCATGCACACTGAAATGAACTTGGCTCTGTTCCCTAGAAGCCAGTAGTGTGAGCTGAATCACCTACTGCAAAACAAGCAAATAAGTACTCTCTCTAATCTGATGGCAAACATGAAAAACAGAAGCAAATTAAACTCAACCCACAGGGAGGATTTCTCACTTCTCAAATTATGTCTTTGAGGTTATGCCTTTTCTGACAAGTTAGCTTATGTTAACCACATTTAAGGTAATCTAGTCCAAATGGCTGCACCACTGTGAAATAATACTCGAACTACAATGTCCAAACTAGTGTCACTAGTTCACATACAGCTCTAAGACCTTTTGCTGACACATCTCATCATTTTTATTGCTGCAATAAGATGATTTACATTAGAAATTCATTTGTGCTAATATTGAGAAGAGGATTTTCTGTCCTGCTGGATACACATGGGAGGTGTGAGAGGGCACTAAGAATCTAACAGAATTTGATAATTTTAATCTGCATTGACACTGCATGGTGGTCTTTTTTAACTATGATGAGATCAAAATCTGCTGACCGTGGGACAGGCCAGCAGACTGAGGAGAACAGCAATAATATGTTAATGGTTTCAGGTGTGCATGGACTATAGCCAGAATCAGCCCCCAAGCTGTAACTTGGGTTGTTTTAAAGCAAAGACAAGACTTTGAGATGGGGATAGGTTGGTCAAGTTCTTCCTGTTCTGTTAGATTCCCGAAGTTTGCACGTTATTTCTGGCACACTGTATGTTATGCAATGTTGCCATCACATATACTGCATTGAGAAAGAAGGAAAAACATTGGGTGGGAAACAAACATGAGCATTTGGCTGATTCTGAGGAAACCCTAGATCTTTAGTGTGCACAGTGGGCTTTTTGTCAGTTGGTTATGATTTTGATTGCAAAGTGAAATCGTGAGGGACAGACTCCAGTGAAATCACTATCTCCAAATTGGCTCTGAAATAGCCAGAAACCCCTCAACCAGGGAACAAAATTCTCTTTCCCCAGTATAAATTTCAATAGCATGCTAAATAAATTATGAGCTGCATTGGCCCACAGTTTTCAGACTTCTGTGCAGCTTCTTCTGATACCAGGAAATTCATAAATAATTAGGAACTAGGGTTCCTCCCACTGTATGTTGGTGCCCAGATTTCTATTTATTTTACTGGGAACATAAGAAGGTCTTTTTCTCTCGACCTTGCTAGCTAGTGAGGAAAATCAAATTTCTTCTGAGGCCAAAAATGCACTAACAACTCCATAATTTTATGATAACAACAGTAAATAATGTTGCAGTTTTTCAATTTTGCAAAATTGTCATCTAAAGCAACAATAGGAATATAAGTCCAGTTTGTTCTGCCAACTTCTGAAGGTATCATAGAGGTTAAATAACAAATAACTAATGTTTCTGCTTTGGATGATGTTATAAAGGAAATTGGATAAACACAGGAACATAAATCAGGAAAAGGCACTAGAAAACGATGCCATCAGTTAGAAAAATGTGCCATACTAATACCTGATCTGTCCTCTTACTTGCTGAAAGTAGGAGAGAGAAAAACACTTAGTACCCTGAGTAGTCCAGGCACTGATTGATTGCATCCCATAACGCTTTCTGATGTATCTTCTAGAATACCTTATAAATCATATGTGTTTTTTTCCCATTAAATGCTCCTTTATCAATTCTAAATTGCTCAATTATCAAAACAAAGAAAGAAAATCAGTGTCTGAGTGGTTTGGGGTTTCTCTTCTTCCTGGGGGCCTTGATTCAGTTCTGTATTTAGGTGCACAGGTAGCCTGAATCAGGTGAGAAGTCCCATTAAAGTTGTGTGCTTAGGTACCTTCATGAATGAAGACCATTTTCAGTCTTGCAAAACACCATGACACATCATACCTGTTAGAAAATGGGTACAACAGGAAAAAAAAAAAAAAAAGGAAAAAAGAAATCATACAAATAAACACAGAAATATAGATGTTCTTTTCATGAATATAATTATGAGCTTGAGTTTCAAATCCATGATAGTTTTACATGGTTTTACATTTTGTGTGTGTGTGTTTTATACTTGTTCCTGTATGCAACTTGGCTAGAGTTGTAACCACCCTGATGAGCTCCAAATCACAAGAATGCTGTGAAACTCTTATCTGTGAAAATTGTGCATAGCACAAACTGGAGAAGGCAGTTGTGCATGTTTCACTGTGGTGGTTTTACTTGGGTGGGCGGCCAAGCTCCACCACAACTGCTCTCTCACTCCCCCTCCTCAAAGAGGAACGGGGAGAAAATACGATGAAAAGGGCTCAAGGGTTGAGATAAGGACAGGGAGATCGCACAGTAATTATCGTGATGGGCAAAACAGACTCAGCATAGGGAGACAGTAAGATTTATTGCCTATTACTAACAAGCTGGAGAAGCGAGAAACAAAGGAAAGAAACCAAAAGCACCTTCCCGCCCATCCACCCTCTTCCACCTCCTCCCCCCAAGTGGCGAAGGGGAACGGGGGAATGGGGGCTGTGGTCAGTCTATAGCGCTTCTTCTCCGCTGCTCCTTCTCGGTCACTCTCATCCCCTGTCCTGTGGGGTCGCTCCCACAGGATGCAGTCCTTGCTGAACTGATCCGGCGTGGGCTTCCCACAGGCAGCAGCTCTTCAAGAACTGCTCCCACATGGCTCCATACCACGGGGTCCATCCCCCAGGAGCAAACTGCTCCAGCATGGATCCCCCACAGGCAGCAGCTCCTGCCAGGTCACCTGCTCCTGCGTGGTCTCCTCTCCACGGGCTACAGGTCCGGCCCGGAATCTGCTCCAGCAGGGGTCTTCCACAGGCCGCAGCCTCCGTCGGTGGAGGTCCACCTGCTCCACCGTGGTCTCCTCCACGGGCTGCAGCGTGGAACCCTGCTCCACCGTGGTACTCCATGGGCTGCAGGGGGACAGCCTGCTTCACCATGGTCCTCACCACAGGCCACAGGGGACTTCTGCTCCGGTGCCTGGAGCACCTCTCCCCCTCCTTCTTCACTGACCTTGGCGCCTGCAAGGCTGTTCCTCACTCCTCTCACTCTCCCAGCTGCTGTGTGGCGCAGCGTTTTTTTTTTCCCCCGTCTTAAATATGCTCTCACAGAGGCGCAAAACAACATCACTTACTGGCTCAGCTCTGGTCAGCAGTGGGGCCCTTACCAAACATGGGGCAGCTTCTAGATCCTTCTCACAGAAGCCACCCCTATGGCCACCTGCTACCAAAACCTTGCCACGTAAACCCACTACATTCACCCTGCCTGTTTTACTCTTTGCAAATCCTTTGTTTGTCTAACTTAAGATGGGGTGATCCTGAGAGGTGTGGAAAGTAGATGCAGTGTTGGGGAGCACCTGAAGATCATGACAACCAGTGTCTGAATCTCTAATCGGTACTGATGAAAAATTCTTCATGGTAACAAATACGCCTAGAAGCATCCCGGTACAAATCTGATTTTCCTATCAAACAAACAAAAAATCAAGAAGTGAGAGAAGATGACAAAAGGTAGGTCACAGGAGAGAAAGAGGGAACACACTTAGAAAAAGATGAAAAGTAAATGGCATGGGTTTGGCTGCTCAAGCATTATCTACACTTCTAGGATGTTTGATTTATTTCAGGAACCTGGGCAATGCCATTCCTTCTCACAGCCATTAGTTGATTTCATTCCTATGTTTTCAGATCAGGAAGACTGTTCACACTTGGTTTTATTTCTAACTCCTTGTGGGGAATATCTTGTGAAGCCTTCTTTAGCTGAGAGTCACACCTTCTTTGAGCATCGATGCACATGGGGATTTTAAACAGATTTGGAAATATATAGTGACTGTGGAGAATGTTGTAAGTGGCAGAACGCGTGGTTCAGCAAAATGTTGATAATCATGGAGTTCTACTGAACCCATAAATCTCACTGAACAGAGATGAAATAACTGTGCTGGTTTTTTATTCACTCCTTTAACTGTCTTTTTAAAAGGATGTAGGAAATAAGGCCGAGGGGTTAGGTAAAACAACAATAGAGGAAGCCTGTATCTGAGCCAGGAAAGCAAGTTCAGGGTGCCTTCTACCATTACCTCCAACCTGCCAACGGAGGAAAACAGAGCACTACATTTAAGTTAGTACTTGATTCTATTTTAAATTGCAACTCTCTGATAAACTGTCTTTCTGAAATACACTAGTAGCAAAAAGTGCAGCTTTTTAAAGCACATCTGTCCAAAGTAAACTTCCCTGTGAAGTAACACCACCTTCCTGCTAAGTTATTATTGAAAGGATTTACATTTAATGGGAACAATGAATAATCCCTCTCGTTCTTCACTCATCCTGTCAATGAGCTCATGTACTATGCAGGACTTAAAGCTTATCACAAAATGCTAAGGATCAAGGGACTGCAGGGATAAAGTAACTGTCAAGTTCAGCTGAAATTAGAAAATAGCTGTACTAAGTTGCCAGGCCTGCTCCAATCTTATAGACTGAAGGCTGGTACCACACCTAGCACTGTGTCCTGTGTCCTCATAGCAAGACTCACCACCTCAGTTAGTATGTGTTCATGAGTGAGATCCTCATCTGAGAGTGAGGCTGGGAAGTGAGGGCGTAATTCCTTTTCAGATTAATCTGACATAAACCAAGATTTGTGGTTTATAAATCATTGGACTAACAATAATGTAAAATAGATTAGACCAAAAAAAAAAAAAAAAAAAGAGATCATTGCTTATTTTCTGTTATACAATGCTGTTCTCTCCTAACACTCCTCTGAAATGTCAACTTATTCGAGGATGAGGGTTACTGGACACATACAGTGCCAGTTTTCTCCAAGGTCAGAGCTGATGCATTATGTGGATATATTTTTCTTCTTCCAAAAACTGTTGGGTTAGCACCATGTGCCAGAAAGAAATACATGTGAAAATGTTAGGTAACAAAAAAGTGTTCTTTTTAGATGTTTCATAAAACAAATTAGTAAATACTTTTCATCAGGTACAGTAAAAGTACAGTGTGTTGATGCCTTGCTTTTTTCTCCAATAATTTGTTCCACATACAAGAATGATCGAAAGGACAGATTTCATTACTTTGTTAAACAAGGAGTTCAAGGAGCATGCACCAGTCTGCAAATCATTCCATCTGCACTGTTCTCATGACAGCATGCAATAGGAAATTTGTTATATAGTCAAAGCCACTTTTTGTTTTTCTTCAAGGACATTATGATCCATTACTTTTGCTATCCACATTTGGCCACAATGATATTAACCTCTGACATTGGCATACAAAATTGGATATACAAAGGTCTGTTGGCATTCTGGTAAAGAAACTGCCTTCTTTAAGGTCTGTGACTCAAATCACCCTCGCTGGGCAACATCTGACACATCTTTGCTGTTCTTGATGTTCTTGATGGTTTTCAGAGCAGTTCAGTGCAGGCAGATATCCTTGTGATAACTGACATGCTGGACAGCATGTTTAACAGAGAGACAAAAGATTACAAGAGCAGGACAGAGGATGAAATTCTGCCCCTTTTTCTGCTAGCTAACATTCTGCTGACATGAAATTCCAGATGAAATAATGGTGATGACTGATGATGATGATGATGATGATGATGATGATGATAAAATGAAGTGGTCTTTCCAAGAAAATTCTCCCATTGTGGACAGGAACCCAATGATCAGGGAACTACAGAGCCCTGTGAGAGCAGTAGCCCTCAGGGCTTCCTGGTGGTTACACGGACAGCACTCAGCTGCCCCACATTGCACAGTCAGCCTCTCCCACTGAGCATCAACACTAGGAGTGATTTACTGAACACAGCAGAATTACAGGAAGAAGTCAAGGAAAATAGAAATGAGGAAAGAGGACAAGAGAAATTTCAATAATCTCAGCAGCAATCCTCACTAAGAATCCTCAGTAAGAAGAATATCAGTTAGCTGTGAACACTAAGCTCTTCTGGAAGGAAAAAAAAAAAAGTCTTGTGAACTACTGTTCCAAAATGTCAGATCTTTCATACAGAAATGCTAAGTCTTATGAAGAAAAGTACTTCTAAAAATATGTTGGTTTGTGTAAACAGAAGAGCCTGAGAATCCCCTGCAAAGCAAATAAAAAATTTATAACTATAGTTCCACTTATGTATTAACTTCATCCATGAATTTAATCCTCTATGTATACACTTTATGTACAGAAAACTTAAAATTCTAAATGCATGTATTTATAATATTTTAAGCTCTGGAAAATGTTTGATATCTTTCAGCTAGAACATCCACTATATGTTCAGTTTGAAAAAATTGGTTTCCAATATTCAATCTCAAGATCTACATTTAAAACTTTCCTCAAGGATATGAAAAAAATTTCTAGTTTGAAAGAAACATTCTTCACAGAATGCACAGATTTTTTTCAAACAGGCATCTGATGTAAAGCAAGACTACAACACAAGAGTATTGTGATTTAGAAAATATATAGAAAAAAATCAAGTAAAATACACACAGAATTATCAAGTGACACAGAAAGAATTCAAAATATGGGTGACATCTCAGAAACAGAGATGAACAGATACCCAACTATAGATGTTACAAAAACCTTAACTACAGACAATTAACTTCTGGATTAATATTTTTAAGAAACATTACAAATTGTGTGTTATTAGAAGATTGAAGCATTTCAAGAATGAGGCACAGATATATTAAGTGTATTAGAAAAAAATAGCCCATGAGAATGTAAGTGGCTGGTTAAGAAAAAGTTAAATATGAGTCATTAAACTAGCAGAAAATATGAAGTGAAAAATTGTATGGACTCATGCTATTTTGAAATGGGAAAGCAACTTAACTTAGTTATTTTATTTTCCAGGTATTCTGAAAGACAGAATGAACCCTAAAGTAGAAAGCAAGAGAAATGCTGTAAGGCATGTAAGCGTGTAGGTTGTTTAAAATAGTAAATACGTATCACTTAGTTGTTTTCAGACCAGAGTCTGAAAGGTTAAAAGACTGCAAGATACCCCTCACTGCAGAGGATGAAGAGCAACACAGCTGTTCTGATCTACCAAGGTCCAGGTCGGCCTCCTCGGAGCTGGCGCAGTCACAGCACCCAACTACGAGTTACAGGGGGATCTCGGACCCTTGCTTTGCCAGGGGTCGCCCAGAACAGCAGTGCGACCAGGCAGCACCAGGCCTCCAGGAGGGCAGCAACACATGGTGCCCACCATGAGCAGGGAGGGGCCAGCAGTGTGTGCACACCGGTGTGCAGCTGGTGCGGCAGGGTGCGGGGCTCTGCACCAACTCTTGGCAGTCTGTGAGATCGCACACCTGCCGTGGTGTCCACTAGGCAGAGAGCTCACTCCAGAAAGACTGTGGTGACCCAGACAGAGGGCCTGCCCAGGGACGTGGCTGTTCAGGCCTCTGGTGCAGGGAGTGCCTGAGCCTGCTGCTGCCAGGGAAGGGCAGCAGGGCGACTGCCTGTTCTCAGGTGGAAGGTCTGCTCATCGTGGTGGCTGAGCTCAAGGAAGAAGTGGAGAGACTAAGGAGAATCAGAGTGTGTGAGCAGGAGATTGACTGGTGGAGTAACTCCCTGGCGTGCCAGTGAGAAGGGCGCCGGGGGATGCCCCCCCAGAGGGTGGTGGAGCCCCTGCCCTGTTGCCGTTGGGCAGAGAGAGGGGACCAAAAAGATGAGGAGGGTTGGAAGCGAATCCCAGTTCAGCGCTGCAGGCAACCCCCCTCCCTCCCTACCTTGCTTCCCCAGGTGCCCCTCCATAACACGTTTGAGGCCCTGGATCTTGAAGGAGAGGTAGGCAAGGATGTGGTGGAAGGCTCGTCTATGAGGTCACATCAGAAGAGGCAGCTGACACCATGTCTCAAGACTGCCTCCAAAAAGAAAGAAAGAAGGGTAACTGTAGTAGGAGATGCCCTTTTGAGAGGAACAGAGGGCCCAATATGCAGAGTTGACCCTCATCGAAGGGAAGTCTGTAGTCTACCTGCAGCCCAGATCAGGGATATCACCAGGACACTACCCAACCTAGTACGCTCGACAGACTGCTACCCGCTACTGATCTTCCAGATAGGTGGAGGAAGCTGCATCCCGTAGTCTGAGGGGAATGAAGAAAGACTTCAAGGCCTTGGGACAGTTGGTGAAAGAGTCTGGGGCACAAATCATTGTCTCTTCCCTCCTTCCATTCTGGGGTGATGATGTGGGGCAGAATAGAAGGATCCGGTCCATTAATGATTGGCTCTGTGACTGGTGCTACAGGCAGGGCTTTGGGTTCTTGGAAAATGGCTGGTTTTATTAGACACCAGGCCTGACAGTAATATGCAGGAAAGGTTTATCTCACAGGCGCAAAAGAGTTCTGGGACAGGAACTAGCAGAGCTCATTTGGAAAGCTTTAAACTAGATCTGAAGGGGGATGGGGTTGTAGCCAGGCTTGCACCGGTGGGGCAGTGCCCTAGTAGTGATTAAGACTGGGAGACCTCCCACCCCCCTAGGGTGAAATCATCATGCTCAGCTCGCTTCCTGAAGTACCTGTACACTAATGCACATACCATGGGGAATAAGCACGAGGAGTTAGAAATCCATGTTCGGTCAGGAGACTATGATCTGGTGGCAATTACAGAGATGTGGTGGGACAGCTTACATGACTGGAATGTGGTCGTGGATGGGTATGTCTTTCTCAGGACAGACAGGCCAGCAAGGCAAGGTGGCAGAGTTGCTCTTTACGTGAAAGAGCAACTACGTTGTATTGAGTACTGTCCGGGGTGAATGAGGAGCGAGTTGAGAGACTGTGGGTGAGGATTAAGGGGCAGGCTGGCATGGGGGATACTGTTGTGAGTGTCTATTACAGGCCGCCGGATCAGGATGAGGAAGTTGACGAGGCCATCTACAGGCAGCTGACAGCAGCGTCGCGATCACAGGCCCTGGTTATTGTGGGGGATTTCAACTACCCTGACATTTGCTGGAAGGCCTACTCAGCCAGCCATTCACAGTCCAGGAGGTTCCTTCAGTGTATTGATGATAACTTCCTGATGCAACTGGTGGATGTGTCAACTAGGAATGGAGCGCTGCTGGATCTTGTCCTCACTAACAAGGAGGGGCTGGTTGAAGCGGTGAAGGTTTAGGGCAGCCTTAGTTGCAGCGATGGTGGAGTTTAGGATCTCATGTGGCAGGAACAGAGTACCGAGCAGAACTGCAACCCTGGACTTCAGTAGGGCCGACTTTGGCCTTTTCAAGCTTTTTGCTAGGGGAAATCCCATGGAACAAGGTACTTGAAGGAAAAGGAGCCCAAGATAGCTGGTTAGCGTTTAAGCTCTTCTGAGCTCAAGAACAGAGCATCCCAAAGGCAGGAAGTCAGGAAAGAGAGCCAGGAGACCTGCATGGTTAAACAGGGAATTGCTGGGCAAACTCAAGTGGAATAGGAGAGTCTACACATCACAGAAGGAGGGAAACTGCAGAAATAAATAATTCTTTTGTTGATTGTTGAGGATTGTTGATTTTTGATTGTTGAGGGAGTCTGTTGGAGGGCCCACGACGTCCTCGGGGCCTGGAGAGGGGAGGCCCTCAGACTGAAGCTCCTTCCCATGGTAACACAGCCATGTTTGGCTACAGGTGTGGACCACCATCACAGTGGCCATCACAGTGGCCTGCTTATGTCACAACAGCCACCACCACCCCGCCTTTCCTTCTGGGCCCTATAAAAGCAGGAGCCTCGCAGCAGGCCCACCACTGCCAGGCTTCGAGGCTTTCGGACGCCAACCATGCGTGGAAGCAAGAGGAAGCAGAGCAGGGAGACGGAAGGCTGCCCATCTTGGATGGAGGTGATGAGGAGACTGGCGAGGTTGTCAGCATCCGACAGGACGAGGAGGCCACGTCAGAGGAAGACAAAGCAGAACGAGAGGAGCAAGAGACGCTTTGTCACAAGAGCGATGGCCAGCCTTCATGTCAGCAGTGGCATGCAGAGCACAGCTGTGTATCCTGGAGTGAGCAGCACAAGGCCGCGACATGTCCATTGGCAAAAGGGTGGTGTGAGACCATGGCATGTCAATCATCCTGCAAATGACCAGAGGCACAGGCATATCCACCTGCTGAACAACAGGGAGGAGCCCATGGAGGTGGATCCACCACGAGCTGAGGAACAACCCATGGAGCTGGATCCACCAGCAGCAGAGGAAGAACCCATGGAAGTGGATCCACTGCTGACAGGGCACCACTGACAGCTACCCTGGCATGTCTTTGCTGTCCACTATGAGGTCACAGCAAGTTTGTTGCAGGAATGCCCGGCCAGCTCCCTACGCGCAGCGTAGCCTCCACACCCACCATTTACTTGGGCAGAACCACCACACTGGACATCTTGTGGGCTTGCCTGCAAGACACTGCAGAAATAAATATTTCTTTTGTTGATTGTTGAGGGTTGTGCGAGCCTTTCTTTCCCAACCGCTGTTCCTCTTGAAGAAGTGGCATCTCTTCTTCGTGGAGCCCCAAGGGAGAGGGGAGGAGGGGACCTGGCTACTGTACTAGTGTCACAGGAGGAGTCCCTCAGAGGGCCACCATGGGCCTGGGGAGGGGGGGCGCTGGGAGGTGTCTTAGTCTGGGGATGAGAAGGCTAAAGAGAGGGTGCTTGAAGATGCAGCCAGAGCCTCTGTGGCAGTGCCCAAAGCATAGCAGCAGACTGAGCAAAGAAGAGAGAGGGGCAGCAGTTCCTCCGGAGAAGGAAAAGGCTTCAGGCCTGCCAGGAAGAAGTGCTGGAATTCAGTGTTGGGGTCCCTTTGAGATGCTTCATGAGGAGCTCTTCCCAAGACAGGGCAATAAACAAGAAAACAACCACCACCACTACCACCTGGTAAAAATGCTCTCCTCTCCTTTTGGCACTTTGGGGACTGTGTGCAGGCTCATCTCCCCTTCTGATTGTGGGAGCCCTGCTGTGCCATCTGCCAGCCCTCGTGAAGAAGTGCCATCTTGTCCTGGTTTTGGCTGGGATATCGGTAATTTTCTTCACAGTGGCTAGTGTGGTGCTGTGTTTCGGATGAGAATAATGCTGATAACACCCTGATGGCTTAGTTGTGGCAGAGCAGCACATACCCAGAGCCAAGGACTGTTCAGCTTCTCGTGCTGCCCTGCCAGCGAGGAGGTTTTGGGTGCAGCAGGAGCTGGGAGGGGACAGAGCCCGGACAGGTGACCCAGACTGGCCAAAGGGGTATACACTGCTAGGCCACTCTCCATCATCTTTGGTAAGTCATGGGCATTGGAAGAGGTGCCTGAGGAGTGCAGGAAAACAGATCCCACTCCGGTCTTCAAAAAGGGCAAGAAGAAGGACCCAGTTAACTATAGACTGGTCAGCCTCACCTCCATCCCTGGTAAGGTGATGGAACAACTTATCCTTGGCGTTGTCTCTAGTCATATCAAGGATGAGAGGGTCATTAGGGGCAGTCAACATGGCATCACCAAGGGGAAGTCGTGCTTGACCAAGCTGATAGCCTTTTAGGAGGATATAACCGGGTGGATAGATGATGGAAAAGCAGTGGAAGTGGTGTATCTTGATTTCAGTAAAGCCTTTGACACCGTCTCCCACAGCATCCTCACAGATAAACTGAGGAAGCGTGGTCTGGACAATTGGTTAGTGAGATGGACTGTAAACTGGCTGAAGGGAAGAAGCCAGAGGGTTGTGGTTAACGGGATGGAGTGGAATTGGTTTCCTCTATCTAGTGGAGTCCATCAAGGGTTGGTACGGGGACCAGTGTTGTTCAATATATTCATCGATGACTTGGATGAGGGAATGGATTGCACCATCAGCAAGTTTGCTGATGACACTCAACTGGGAGGAGTGGCTGACATGATGAACAAAATTTAACTTTCCTTAGGTATAAGTGAACTGTGATCTCCTGGATATAAAAACCAGCTTCTCATTTGTTTCTTATGTGGATGTACCCTTGAGCTCAGTTCAGCTGAAACTCTGCAATCCTGTCATAATTTACAGACCTGTGGTAGAGACACGTCTCTGCATTTTCAACTGTTATCAGGTATGATAGCAGCACCACTCTTGACAGCCTACTTTGGATATTCGCTTCCACTGTAGGTAGAGAGCTAAGATTAAGGAAAGCTATTGTTTGTGAGCTAGCAGTAATCAAATCCTTCATATGCCCTTAGTGAAGAAAAAATTGATTTTTAAATTCAAAGTTAGATAAGAAGAAATGAAAAAGGAACAAAAAATCATCCATGTTCACCGTCAGAAATTCAAATTTGTAATTGTTATTGTGTGTTTCCACTCTCCTAAGAAAGAGAAAAAACATAGTTATCATCAATAGCCACAACAGTAAATCCAAGGAATCATAGAATATCCTTCATCTAAAGACACAGAGCAGTTTATAATCACTAATTAATTAAGCCTTGCAGCATTTCTGGAAGGGATATGCAACTTGAACAATGCATTTCTCAAGGGACCTGCGTGGTAATCTTTTTACGTGACCCACAGGTTAGCAGGGAAATTCTGGATCCCACATTTTTCAAGACCTGAGATGTTAATATGTTTTTAAACTCTTTCAACTCCAGTAAAATAATCCCATTGTGATGCCTTCCCCACAGAGGAGGAGGAAGCAGAACACAAAGAAGGGTGTGCGATTATAAAGACTGCAAAATAATAGAGATGGAAAATGATGGGAATTTTGAACCAATTGCCCCTTACTCCATGTACTCAGAATTTCACTTAGGGTTTAGTGGTTGGGCATGTTCTTCTAGAGAATTTCTTATCATGCAAGGCATGCCTGTGAAAAAACGTACGATGATTGTATGTGTCCCACAATTATTAGTGCCTTCCATAGATACAAGATATAGCACAGCCACGTTTTATCTAAGTGCAACAAACACTTTTACAGATATGTTCCGCATATTGAAACCTAGTCTGTTGTAAAGTCATACTTACATGATCACTTACATGATCAGGAATGGGTTGCCAAGGGAAGTGGTGAAGTCACTGTTCTGGGGAGTGTTTAAGGAAAGATTGGACTTGGTACTTAGGGACATGGTTTAGTGGGTGACATTGGTAGCAGGATGGTGGTTGGATCAGATGATCTTGAAGGTCTTCTCCAAACTCAATGATTCTATGATCAGCGCTTATGAAGTCTAGTCAAAATATAAACTGACAATATCAAATAATAATGGTCTCTTAGAAAGGGGCAGAAAGAAAATATGAGTATTTGTGAATATTTGTACCAATGAAGGCTTTCAGTTAAGCACTTTCTAATGCCCACTCAACAATTGGATTTTTTGGTTTCAGACATATCCAAAGCACAAGACTGCCCCTAAGACTCCTCTAGTCTTTCAGTAAACCTAAATAATGGTGATGATTTCTAAAATACTTTCTTATAATTCACAGTACTTAAAGGATGATACATCCAAAAGTATAGGAAGAGGTTCTCTTAGCTGCTGTCCAGTAAAAGTAGACATCTCTTTTACTTAAAAAATTATCTGGTCTATCATCAGAATTTGCATTATAGAGCTAAATGTTATAATGATCAGTTTGTAGTATTGATTTATAAAAACGTGAACATCTCTCAGAGCGGACAGAAGGGAAGATTTATGTTGAAGTACTGATGCTCTAGTACAATGTGTACTAACTGAGAAGAAGAGAACCCACATTTTAAAGCATACATTGATTAATATAGTACAATTTAAAAAAGGGAAAAATACAGTAAGCAAGGAAACTACAGGAGTGATCGTGAATTCTTCTCAATCTAGAAACACGACACTTGAATGGGATTTTCTCCAGGTTAGGAGAAGAAAACTATTCTTATCTGTTTTAATAGCTGGACCTCACCAGAACTATTAACTTCAGGAGGGCTCTCGTATTCCAAGGAAATAGTGGAAAGTTTTGAGTGAAGTAAAAGTGAAGAAAAATAAAAGTACAGTCAAGCAAGGATAGTCCACCAGTATATAAGTAGGTCAGATAGATAATCAGTTGTATTTGTTCTGTTGCATATGTTCCCATTTTGCACTAATCCAGCCATGATCTGCAGATGTCTTGGATTCGCCTTGTGATAAAAGATTTGACTTTTTCTGTAATGCATGTGCTAGTTCATAATACATGACAATACTAGAAAGATTTGGCTGAAATTACCTTAATGCTAGCATGCATTCACATAAATTCATTTGAATACAATTACTGCATGCAGTCTGATCGCTCTGTTTAGCAATCTCCTTGTTGTCTTAGTTTTATTGTTCTCAAACCTCGATACCTTTCTCTGCATATCTACAATGATACCAGCAAGTCTTGGCAGGTGTTCAGTATGCTCCTGCTGCCCTCCTCAATTTTAAATTAAGAACAGGCAAAGAGACCCACACACATACATTTTGAAAAGGTCAAGTTCTGCTCTCAGTGACAGCGGCAAACCTGAAAATAGATGTAGGACCTAATGGCTGCTGTCTGTCAGGCTGTCAAAACTGAAAATGACAATAATTTTTCCTATTCTCTCTCCCTTTGAGTCGTTACTGAGTTATAGAAAATAAGATCAGAACAAGAAAAGTACTGTTGATGAATGAAGTTTTGATCTAAAGGACATTCTTCACTTATCGAAATATGAAAGTAGTAGAATAGTCATAGTGAGTATGTCAACAGAGATGGTAGCTATGGCTTGTATAGCAGATCTTCTGCAGGTATACCCTACAGCACTTTGGCATAAATAGAACAAATGCATAGCATTGTGGTACCAATTCATTCTGAAGTAGACCACTACAAGGGCAGCATGTTATGGCATGGCTATGACTGCTAAATCACCACCAACCTAAACCTGTGTAGGTCACTATGACTATCTCTGTGCAAATCTATTGACTGAATTGGTTGCAAAAAAATATGTATATGTGGTTTTTTTTTGGTGGTGGTGGTAGTTTGCAACTTTGAATATGATTTATTTATTTACCTCTCCTTAGCTGGTTGTCATCTTGCATTTTGAGACAGAATTAGGTTATTTTAATATCTTTGCTCTGAAGAAGTTTTCTTCTAAGCTAGTACATTTCCATAGGCCTCAGATCACGATCCAGACAAGAAAGTCAGCCATGCCCTCTGCTAAAATTAAATCATACAATTTGCCAGTGCTTTTTCAATTAAGGTCAAAATAAGCACAAAATAAAATTCGTGAATCCTTTCTTTCTAAAAAAAAATGAGACGATCCAGAGTATTGTTACAAGCTTCACAAGAATAGTGTAAGATTTTCACTGATCCTGGCATTTGTGCGAATTAGACTTGTAATCTGAAATTTAGAAGCTGTGAGATGAAACCAAGTGGAAAGAAGGGATGTACAGGTCTGATTTTGTTGGGGGTAAATTAATGAAGCTCCTTTGCTGTATACCTATAACAAAGGAGAGCAATGAGAAATGTAATGACAGGATGACATACAGGGTTTGTTATTTGAGTTCTTCCTATGCGTGCTTTTTCTATGGAATCTCTCTGTCACTTCGTATTCTTCTGTATTCTTCAAAAGAAATATACATATATTTTAAATGTGGTTTTGCCACTATTTATTTATTGACATTTTTGTCATTATTTGCATTATGTGCTACCACCAAGCCCCAAATGTGTTGGGACATCACTGGTTTCAGATACTTCAGGTGTCATAATCCTGAACTAATTGCCTTCATTCATAAGAGCTGAACAGACAAGAACTTTTTTGGGTTCTGGTAAAACTATTTAAGATCGAACAGAGTGAAAAGTATGGTGTCCTACAAGTCTAACACAAATGTCTTGATAGTGGATAGTTGTTATTTTAATTTCAGCTGAGACCAGACGTAAAGGACAGCAAAGGGTAAGTGACATAGACTGATGACAAGGGACCTTGGAGGAGAGAATTGAAATGAGACTGTTGACAGAACAAAGAATATCCAGAGTAAAAACTGCTTCTTGGCAATAGAAAGCGGACACTTCTTTCCTCATCTGATCCTTCCTGTTGCTATCCAGCCTCCTCACTTCTCTCTAATATTCTAACTGGCAGCTTCTATAAAGTTTTTTGGGCACGTGTAGAGTATCTGGAAAAGCAGACCGCACAGTTTGAAAGGGGGTTCTTGGATTTTTTTTTTCTGGTTCACTGAGAAGAACAGTACCACTTGTGATATCATAGTTATAAACACAGATTCCCAAGAGTATCTGTTTGTGATTAATGCCTTGTACTTTCCTCCTGACATCTATATGTTTCAAAACCATTGATTTCAAACAATCAGTGTTTCAAAGTTTCAAAATGCAGTCAGGATTCAGAAGTATATCAACCTGCAGGCAGTAGGATCAACCTGCCTGTGGATGCTCCTGCACCACTACGCCTTGACCCAGAGTGCACACACATGAGGCCACTGTACTGGCCTGTGTACTGTTGTAAGATTCTGAGGCATTGTTTACTAACAGGGGTTGTAAAATTCTTTAAAAATACGATTTTGAGAGTCTTCTAAAGTAAAAAAAAAAAAAAAAAAAAAAAAAAAAGAGATGTATCCTACTCATGAAGTCTTTGTTTCCTAATCTAAACGGGTATTTGAATTTGATACAAAAAGCTCTGGGAAAAAGAATGAATCTTGCTGCTTGAAATGGTGCATGATTTGGGCACCACATGTTCAAGGAACAAAGTGAATTCCATCCTTTAGAGCTTGTGTGTGCATCCTGGTGTGATTTTAGGTATTTCCAGTAAATCCACAGCACTGTTCAGATTCTCCTGTGTATTCACCAACAAGAATATTCTCCTGTTTCTGTTTTCATCAAACCTGGTGGGGTTTCTTCCACAGACTTCCACAGACCTTCACTGATCCTGGGACTTCCAATTTTTCAGACTACCTGACAACTCCTCTTTATATTGATACTGGAAAATTAAGAAGGATGTAGCCCCAGTATTAAAATGGCTTGGTGGTTCACACACTCTGCAAGACAGAGAGGAACTGCAACACACCCAGCGTCATGGCAAGATTCGGATTTTTTTTCAGAAAAAAATGATTGAGATTACTGAAATTGACAAAGCTGTGTTTTGTCACCCATAAGTAATTTAGCTTCTAGGAAAGTAGGATAGCTTTTGTTCAAACTTTGCTTGTGCTGAGAGCAACAGATAAAGATCAAACATGAAAAACTAAAATTATGCATGTATACTGTGATAAAGTTACAAGCAACTGAATGAAGGATAATAATGAAAAGTGTTGGTCCCTTAGCGAGTCTGTTGCTACCAGTTTCAGATACACACTGAAAAAAAACTATATAAACAGATAAAGGCACGCAGACAACTTTGGTGTCCATATGGGCTTCTTCCAAATTCTCTGAACTCTAATTGAGACAACATAGAGTGGTGCTCATTTCCAATGTGTCACTTATCTGAAGACACATTATCTTTACTCAGGAAAATGTGCTTTGCTTTTGAAAATCAGTTCACTGAACCAGACGACCTGCTGCTGGTAAAGCTATATGGAAAAGGATTTGATGTTCACAGTTTCTAGTTGTTTAAAATCACATATAAGCTCACTTATTTCTGTTGTTAAAACAGATGCAAATATTTCCAGTTCTCAGTAACAATTGAAATATGGAACAGAACACATAAAGCTTCAGCTTTTGCCAGTTTTTATAATTTTATGTAAATAAATATAATTTTATAATTTTATGTAAAACCCTGAATTGCTTTCCTCACTAAAAATAGAAAATACTGAAGTGATGTGCATAACAGCATCATGGATTTGTCAACAAGCCATGAAATCTTTCATTGACTTAAACACAGACAGATTATTTGGTATGTGTATCCTTTAGACACAGTACTATCTGCCTAAAATTGCACAAAGCCTGAAAAGCAATTCCAATAGAAACATAAAGAAGGAAAGTATTTTTAATCATGAAGATATGCCTCACAAGATGATCACTCCTTCAAGTGAGTTGCAAATTGGAAAAGGCAAATATAAGGATGTTATATGTGTTCTTTATTTATTTTCTTTAGAGTGATTATTAAGTCTTACATAAAATTGTTCCTTTAAAGTGTATTTGACAGTAGGAGATCATAGCTTTCATGGTTTCTTTTATAAACTAGTGTTTTTGACAAGGGATTGCCATAGCTGTTAAGAAGGAACATTGATAGGACCTTAGTATTCAAAGATAAATTTGACCCTGTTGTATGGAGTAACATAATCCATGTGAGAGAATGAGTAATCTATTTTTAGTTCAGCTATACTCCTAAGCAATACACCTTTTCTCCCACATTAAGAACTTATTGTACTTTCACACCTCAGTGGTCTGTTAGTAAAACATTTCAAGCAGAAAATCCAGTAAGATTCAGCCAAGTGTATTACAGACTTGAAAGTCACTCACTAAGATTTGCAAATGTTCTCTATGAGTTAGTTAAATCCAATTCCTCCTTGATTAGTACAAATACTCCGTCTCTTCCTGCTCATTGTTTGGTCGAATCCCTCATGTGCAGTATAAATCCCTTTTTAGTTTGTTTGTGTTTTGACTTGTTTATGACATATATAAAAAAAAAAATCATTGAAATTCTGATTATTTAGCAAGTTAAGCTTCCAACAGCATTCTGTAGATAATATGCTGCTTAAGCTAAGATTTCAAAAATCATGGTATATCTGATGAGTTTTATACAAAAGTTTTGCCACTGTTAGGAACAATATTCTGCCCACAGAATAAATAAGGTGGTTAGGCCTATCACTGGAAAAAATAAAAATTAAAAAAAATGACACGTCAAACACTTTTCATCACATAACCTCTTTCTCAGTTGTAATGGAATGATTAAACTATACTTGCAATATGCATAATGACTATCTAAAATGAAAATTTGTCATGATTGCATCAAGCTGATTTTTTGGGGGGATTGTATCACTGAAAGCAGTTAAGACATCCTGAAGTCTAAGTTTACAGGAATACAGCTCTGTCAAAACTTAAGATTTCCTTAGCTCTTTCTTTGAAGAAGAGAAATACTTTTGTGCTTTAGAAAATGTGTTTTTGAAGCCAGTACAAGCATAATCCTAGAGAGAGAGAGGTAACATAAACAAGATTTGGTCAGGTTGTACTTACAGGAAAAACATCCATTTGCACAAGTTTGTTACTTGCCAGTGTGTCCTTTTGTCCCTGCTAAAGTCTTCTGCAGGCCTACTCAAAGTCATCCAGTCTGAATGATTTTGCCTCTCCTGAAAATAACAACAGTACTAGAGTACATACCTGAGTACCAACATACAATCATCTGTGTTCTCTGATAACTCACACTCTTCTAACCAATTCCCAGGAATGGTTCAGAGTTTAGCACAGGTCAGGGATGAGTCATGGATATATAGATAAGTCATGGATGACCTTCCCCAGCCATACCCTGTCAGGCCTTGCCTATGCACATGCCCGTGCTATGCCCAATCGACCTGCAGGAACAGTGGAGCTGTACTTTCATTATTTTCTGTGACTTCCAAGGAGACAGGGAGCAGGTATAATGGAAGGACATCCCCTTCTCATCCTGGGGCATTTGCCACTGAGCTTGTTCCAGGAATTCACTGCCTGGCATGTACTGACTGGGGAGCTCAAAATGGCCTCACTCCTCCCTGCATGGTCTCACAAGGATCAAAAAGAGGTGAAGAATGAGCTCCCTCAAGTTTCTGTCTACACTGTAGATCTACACTGTGTCTGGGTATCCCTCATCATCACAGAGGTACACAGTTAATTTGCGATCAGCTGCTTCTCCACCAGGACCCAAAGATCTTTTTGCTGCAGAGCTAGTTTCTAATCAATCTGTCCCCAGCCCACGCTGTTGTATGAGATTTCTCCATGCCAGATGCAGGACACTGCTCTTGCCTTTGATAAATTTCATGAGGTTTCTGCTAGCCCATTTCTCCATTCTGTCAGAGCGCTTTTGAATGGCATCCCTGCCTCCAAATTATTCGCCACTGACCAACTTGTCACCCACAGACTTGCTAAGGGTTGCTAGTAGTGACATCACCCACAGTTGGTCCCAGTCTTGACCCATCAGGATACCACTAGTAACCACCTGTCAGTTTTGTACTGCTGATCACAGCCCTTAGTGTCTGGTGATCTCGCCAGCATTCAACCAACCTTGTACTCCATTTCTCCAGTCCATGTCTCACACATTTCTTCCAATATAAAGTCAAAGTAAACAACATTGTTTACCTTACTTACCTTACCCCCTTGTTCACCAAGCCAGTCTCACAAGTGCCAGGCAATGGAGGAAAAATCTTTTCCCTTTATCTGCTGACTACTTCTTGCCAACAGACACCATATATGATCAGCCTTCTTCCCTGTAGTGAAACACTGCTGATTCCTGTCCAGTCTTCCGTCCACAAGGACTTGTGGGAATTACTTTGCAAAACTGCTTTCTGAACAGCCAGCCCGCTGTTTATATTTTGTTGCTTGGACCCATAGCAGAAACCATTCATCCAGCACAGCTTGGTATAGATATCCTTTGAGCTACTTGTCTCCAGTAGAGGGCGTCTGGCCAAATGAGAAAGTATGGCCAAACTTCTCAAGTAGAGGATGTTTGGCCAAAGGGATCCTCTTTAGTGATCCATGTTCTGGAATTTCAATTTAGTGGATCCCCTGACCCACTTCAGAATTGGCCTCATTTGGCCCAGAACCATGGGATGAAGTGAGGATGCTGGGGAGAATTGTACTCTTGGCAACCTCTCTTCATTACTGTGATCACCTACGTCCATGGCAGAAGCAAGACCAATATTGGTAGTAATGGTTAAAGACAATGTTACACCTACTATGCATTTGAAGGTGATATGTGCTGTAGTAGAGTTTGTACTCCAGCCTCTTGATAAGAATGAGAGTTAGGAGCACAGGACAAAAGAGAATACTAAGCTCAATGTATCCAACATCCTGATATTTCTGGAAGCTGTGGTGATTATTTCCTTAATCTGTTGTTGATATCCATTAAATGAGTTTATCTCTTTTTTACTCTTGCTGGTTATCTAGCTTTGGTAATTTCCTGTGTCAGTAAGTTCCACAGTTCACAGAAGAGTTCACATTAATTTTCCAGTAATGAGTGGAACTCTTCTTGAATCAGTTTTTAAATCACAGCTTTTTATGTCATCATTTTTCTTTGCATTTGCATTACTAGACAAAGAGAACAGAAATATCTAATTTCTAATGCTTTTTTAATATAATGTACTTTTATCGTGCCAGTTTCTTCTGTTTCTTAAGTGATCAGTCCTAATTGCTCAGTCTCTTTTCATAAGCAAGCACTTCCAGTCCACTGATCATACTTTTCATCCTCCTAAGAGCTAATCTAAGTTCTGCAGTGTCACTTTCAAGGCAGGTGATATGCACTGCACACTCCAAATGAGGTCATATCATTGATTATAAAAAGGCATTATATGCCAACATTAATTACCCTATTAGTCTTCAAGTAACTTAACTTCTTGTTAGACTCCCATCTGCAGCTTCATATCAAACTACAGCAATTTCCAAGTCTGCTGTAAGAGTTACTTCCATAAACTCCTAGATGCTGGAGAAGTTTGAACTTTCCATTTCAATGTGAAATGCAACATTCATTACGTTGATGAATAAACTACTTGAATTAGGCCAAAGTTTCTTCAACACCTCCTAATTTAATGACGTAGTAATGTCTGCAAATTTTAATAAGCAGTACTATTCTACAGTACTTGTGAAACTACTGTTTTATGTCAAACAATAGAAGCTAGAATGCAGTAAGATGTTTGCTGTGTTTTTTTTTGTTTGGTTGGTTTGTTTTTAACTGAGCATTTCATTGTGCTCTTTGGCCTTTTTTTCATGACAATGTTGCCACTCCTCTCAAAATTATTTTCTTTTTTTCTATAGAGTCTTATGCGGAACCTTATCTAGGGCTATCTATTAGTTTTATTAAATTATGTTAACCAGTTTTCCATCACCCATCTCTTTATAGATACGTTCAAAGAAGTTTAAAAGAAAATAATTAAATGCAATTTTCCTTTGCAGAATCCATGTTAGTTATACTCTATCATGTGATATCCCAGATGCTTTATTTTTCTCCCTCAGTAACTGCAATTTCAACTAACTTGCTAGATACAGACTTAGTCATTATTTCTCTAAATATTTAAGAGCTTTTCAAGAAGTAAAATTCTTGCTATGACATGAGTCAGATGGCTAATCTAAGAATTCTTCTGAAAATAGCTCTACCAAAAGAAAAAAAAAATCTATTTTTTTCCTACAGAGTAGTATTAGTGATATGGCTTTACTTCATAATAAAAGACTAAATCTAATAGACTAGTAATAGTAGACGACTAGCGATAGCACTGTAAGTTTACTAACTCAGTTCTTACTCTGTCATATTGCTTGGAATAGTCATGCCCTAAGATTTTCACTACTTAAAATGTTATCTTTTTTCTGAAGAGGAAAAAATGGACATGTAACCCATTTTCTTGAAAACTGTTGATACCTTTTTCTGAAAATGAGAATGGATCATATCAAAGGTCTATTAAGCTGATCAGCTATGACCATGGTGAACAGAAAATATCCAAGGGAAAGTATGAGAACAGGACAGGTACAGTGGTATTTCCTGAAAATACTCTCCAGCCTTCAGAATTTGTTATTTAGAGTGGTGTTTTTTTCAGCTAGTTGCCATAACTACCTATTTAATGACACTTAAAGGAATTTTCTACAATATTGCCCAATCACTCTTGGTTTTAACTCTTCTCTCTGCTGGTGCGGCCTCACCTCGAGTGCTGTATGCAGTTTGGGCGCCACAGTATAAAAAGGGACATAAAATTAATTAGGGAGTGCCCAAAGGAGGGCTACTAAGATGGTGAAGGCTCTAGAGGCAAGACGTGTGAGGAGCAGCTGAGGTCCCTTGGTTTGCTCAGCCCAGAGCAGAGCAGGCTGAGGGGAGGCCTCATGGCGGCCTGCAGCTCCCTCACGAGGGGAGCGGAGGGGCAGGCGCTGAGCTCTGCTCTCTGGGGACAGCGACAGGACCCGAGGGAACGGCATCGAGCTGGAACAGGGGAGGGTCAGGCTGGGGTTAGGGAAAGGTTCTGCACCCAGAGGGTGGTCGGGCACTTGGACAGGCTCCCCAGGGCAGTGGTCACAGCACCGAGCCTGCAAGAGTTCAGGAAGCGTTTGGACAATGCTCTCAGACGTATGGCTTGATTTTGGGTGGTCCTGTGTAGAGCCAGGAGTTGGACTCAATGATCCTTTTGAGGGTCCCTTCTATGATTCTGTGATTCTGAAGCATTTTTCAGTTGTGTAATGAGAGCATTGATTGGCATCAAAGTTGGATTCCAGAATCTCTCCTTGTCCTTGCCTTTCAAGTAGACAAGCATATCAGGCAGTTCTAGATTTTCTGAAACTGAGCTCTGTGGAGTTCTGCCTGTTTGAGGACAAGAACATCAGCATGCAGCATGACTGGTGTGGTTGACCCCAGCAGACAGCTCAGCACCGCACAGCCATTTGCTCACACACCACTCCCCGCTAGTGGGATAGGGGAGAGAATCAGAAAAGAAAAAAAAAGTAAAAAAAGTAAAAAAAAAAAAAAATATGTAAAAGCCTGTGGGTTGAGATAAAGATAGTTTAATAGGACAGAAAAGGAAGAGATTAATAATAATAATAATAATAATAACAGTAACAGTAATAGTAATAGTAATAGTAATAACAATAACATCACAAAGCAAGTGAGACACAATGCAATTGCTCACCACCCACTGACTGATGCCCATCCCATCCCTGAGCAGTGATCCCCCGTCCCCAGCCAGCCACCCCATATAGTTGTTCAGCGAGACATATGTGGTATGGAATATTCCTTTGGACAGTTTTGGTCAGCTGTCCTAGTTCTGTCCCCTCCCAGCTCTTTGTGCACCCCCAGCCTCTTTGCTGGCAAGGTGGTGTGAAAAGCCGAAAAGCCCTTGGCTTAGTGTGAGCACTGCTCTGCAACAACTAAAACTTCAGCATGTTATCAACACTATTCTCATCCTAAACCCAAAACACAGCACCATACTGGCTGCTATGAGGAAAATTAACTATACCCTAGGTTAAACCAGGACAATGATATAAAAGATGTCAAACTTTAACCTAATATTTCTAAGATGGGACATGATTTTTGATAGAGAAAACAACAAAGGCAAACATTTATTTAAAAACAAAGTATTCTGACATGCGCTAGAGACGTGCTACCAACATGATGGCAAATCATTTCACTTCTTTTTCCTTTTAGTTAGAAACCTACAAATTGACCAAGCTGCTACTTAAGACATCTTTCCTTGTAAATTGCTTTAAGGTTTAAAACATTTAAAGATTCACAGAGAGATTAAATAGTAATTATCATTGCAGACGGCTCAAGCTGAAGAGAACTCTTCACTTCACAGCAGCAATTAAAGAAAGCAAACTTGGTAAGATGCATAATGAACAGGATATAAAGCACATAAGTATAATATTGGAAATCAATGGAACACTCCCTGCAGATTCGATCCCAAAAAGAATGAAGAAATAGAGCGTGTTCAGAAACAAGCAATGAGAATTATTTGGTGTATGGCATATAGAAAACTGTTTTATGAAGACATGTTATGAGATCAAGTTTGACTAATTTTGGAAGATGATTCATATAAGTTACAAGCTACCCATTTAAACACATACGGCAGAGAAACACAAAATAGTTTAGGGCTGAGGGGATCTTTGAAAATCGTCAGTCCAAACCCCCTGTTCAATCATAGTAACCATGACCATTGAGGGGAGGAGGGAGACATGTATAGATACAGTTCTGGTATGTAAATACATGCATATATACTTATCCTCATCCTACAATCCTGGTATGTGTGTACAGGTAAGATTAAGTTTATCTAGGAATTCCCACCTACTGAATTTTTGTTTCTTCCGTCATTTTATATGTGATATCAGGGAAACAGGTTATAAGCAGCTGTGCGTTAGCTAAGAAATTATTTTCAAGTTCCACTACCTATAAAGAAATATGATTTGTCAGAGGTGTATATTAATTAAATGAAAATATGATTGCTTGTTGAACTCATTCTCAGAAGATAACTGAGGTCAGAAGCATAGTAGGACACTAAGCAAAGTCATTGCTGATTTTATTATCATTTTGAATGGATGTTTAAATTGATAAAAGAACGTGTTTCAGAATCAGATTTAGAATTCTATTCTTTTAAGTTTGAAGATGAGTTCACATATTTTGAAGATAGTAGTAGTTTTTTCCTTAAAGCAGATCTCTCTGTGACTGATTACTGAAGGATTTCAGAATCTTCCCCTAAAATATCAGGTATACTTTACTACCAGAGGTTTGTCACTGGACTGTGAAAATGCTGTCTCTGCTCTGTTGCAGTCATTCCTAGAAAAGCACAAACATCATTGTTTTTTGTTGTGGTTTTTTTTTTTTCCAGAAAAATATTCTGAGATATGTTACCACTTCTCTTAATTTCTGTCTGTAAATAGTGAGTTTAAAAAATAAAACTATAAATTTTGCATAATGAGAAATGTCCAATGGCCACCTACCAGCATCTATTCTTAGTAAAGTATATGGAATTGGTTTAACAGAATAATAAAAAGTAAGTGTACCTTTTTCAGTATTAAAAAAAAAAATCTCTTGTTTTGTTTTATGTTTCTTATGTATCCAAATTTATCTGGCCCAAATTCATCTCTGCAACCTCTCCTATTATTCTCAGGTCCTCTTTCTGACTCAGGACACATGAACAGTTCCTTTAAAACAAATGTCCTGTTTGCAGTTCAGAAAGATGCAAAAGTATCCTGGGGTATTCCTTGCATATTAATTATACCTTTGGTTGGTTTCCAGGAACAGCTGTTTTAGAGACCTGCCTGTTGAAAATGACAATGGTGAAAGAATTTGTATTGAAAATACTACTTATAAAAAAAATCAGGTGGATTACTTTCTGAGAGAAAATAGAATAGTGGATGAAGGAATTCAGACATAATAGTAATGAAGAAAAAAGAAAGAAAGAAAGAAAGAAAGAAGAGAAGCACTTGATAAGTCTTTAGTGACATAACAGGAGATGGATAGATACAAAACATATACGTAAAAACACACATCCACTCACACAAACATATCCTTCTATTATTCTCTGGGTATTACTTATTATCTTGTCAAACATCACTGCAAAAATCATGCAATATATTGTGTAATAAACTATCCTCTAGTCTAGAACTGTGTCATCAAGCTTGGTTACATATTAAAATTTTTCCAGAACAGTCTCCAGTTTTTATGTTTGTCTCAGATTTTCAGTGTGCTCTTTGAATCTGATTTCAAAATATATATATATATTATTATCCGTGGGTAAAAAAAAAAAAAAAAAAAAAAAAAGTTGCAGAATCTTAGAAACAGACTTTTATTAGAGATCAAACACAGGCTGATAAGAGAAGAGCTTCTTGGCCCATGGAATCACCTTGCCATGCCAAGGTAACCCTAAAAACATAGACTCATCCAGAAGCTGTAGAGTGGATCTCAAGCAGTTTATGCTTCAGTCATGATTATTCAGGACTTCCCTCTGGGATTCAGAATAACCATAAGCCTTCATTTTAGGAAAAATTCCAAAACTACCACAACAGCTGGTTTCATCATTGTCAGACTAATGCTATTGGAGTGATTCTGCTGTAAGATCTTCATTAAGGAGTTCATGATACCACTGGTGACAGAAGGAGAATGACCACAAGTACAGTTATTGCAGCTTACTATAGTAGCTCTGCTGCAACAACATAACTATATGTTTTGGGTATGTGCACGTAGTGTGTATGTTCTTATGTTCTATATCTCCCATAGATTACAATGGAAATACCAACTTCCCAACACTTCTGTTTGATTTTTGTCTAATTTTTTTAAGAACGACAATCACCTTATGTAAGTAAAAAGTTATGTCCCTCTTTTGCTCAGTTTTCACGTCTGCTGTATGAAACAAAGAGCTCTTGTCTGCCTCTTTGAGGGAGGATGAAAAGTTATTTTAGTAATTAGTGTTTGCAAAGTTCAAAGAAGTGAGAGTCCTAAATTTCAGACACCATGATCAAAATAAAATTTTCTCTTCCAGAACTTCTTTAAATGTCCCCAAGTGTGCACAGCTTTTGATCAAACAGTCAAGATGGTTCTGACGCCTTTACTCATGTGCAGATTATTGCACAATATAAATAGTCCTGTAGAGATTCCACTGAAAGTACTTCTGGTTTGCAGTAGTATTTGATGCAAACAAGTTTCTACTACCAATTGATAATGAGTAAAGAGGGTCCACTTCAATTTTAATTAAATCAATAGGAGTGTTTTCATTTGTTTCAGTAGATAGACACTTCTCCATTTTTACAAGCTTTCTAATAGTCCATTTTAAAATATGTTTCTCTCTAGTGAGATTAAAATGCATCCTGTACTGCCATAACAGAGCACATTCCTACTGCCATTCTTTGGATCAAAAAGAATTTTCAATGCAGTAGCAGTCATTGTGCTATTTTACAGTGTAGCATTTACAGCGTTTGGCACTTCTTTGGTCATTTGTGTGCCACTCAAATAATGAGACAGCCACACAGTGTGACATGCAAATAGTAAAGAATGTTTTCCTAAGCTGTGGAACAGATAACAATATGGTCAACTCCCCTAAATAAAAAGCATCACCGTTTTTAACCATAAAAGAACAGGAAGAAGAAAAAAAATGTAATGATGTTAGGTAATGTAGAGGATGCAGTACCTCTACCCCCTAGAGAGTTCTTACAAACGGATAGCCCTTGTAGCTTGCCAGAGCTTCAAACTATTTCAGTACATGATGCTTTTTCTAACAACTGAAAAACCTTAGAACAGACTCATTAAAATTCATGCAAATATTCAAACAGAACCTTCACCTAGTAGAGCTTTCTCTTTAAAATGTAAATGCTTTGCTGCTCATGAGGTTAGCAGTTTAGAAAAACAAAACAAAACCCTTGAACATTTTTAATAAAGATCGATATTATCTGAAAGTGATTGAGATAGATAGTACTCAAAAGGAAAGACACTGATGGTGTGTATATATGCTAATACTTGTGCTATTTTAGCTCATACACATTCCTGCCAGCAAATCCTTATATTGTCTTTTCATATAATGCTTAAAATCATATTTAAAGGGAACTCATGTGTTGGCCTTTCAGACCCCATTGTGAAATACTGAACTCTATTAGGCCATCCGTGCAGCTTCATTCTGCTAGATAACAGCCTGGCAAACATTTTTAAAAATTACTATATTTTCATAGCCAACAGTTTCTCCATTTAAGGTTAATTATTTTGACCTAAAATTTGAGCTTGCAATATATGAAATACAAGTCTACTAGTAACCTACTATGGTTTGGACGTTTCCAATTTCAATAATGGCCTGATTTACTCTGCCACAAGTGCTGGAGTGAGTCACTCAGTGGCCCAGCGTCGCAAAAGTTGCATCCATGTAAAGAAAAGACAATCTGGCCTGACTTCTGGGCTTTGCAGCCTAGAGATATGCATGTTTTGTTAACACAAACCAATATTGCTTTCCTATTCCATAGCAGGCTACTTACTACTATAGTTATTCATTGTCTGTAGCAAGCAAATAATTTCCAGTTTCTTTAGAACAAATTCACACAGCAGACAGACTGCAGTTCTTCAGCATAAAATCTGAGGAGAAAGCTTGCAAATGAGTACATTTTGTATATGATCACTATGCAAGCAAAAATGCTGCAGGAAAGATGACTCTAGTTCCTTGAAAGTTACAGGAATTTTTCAGTATATTCCATGAATACTAGATTCAAGTTCTAAATCTGGCTGCCTGTATTATTTTGGTAATTTAATTTAAGGCTTTTTAGATAATATAAGACAAGATTCTACAAAGAGACAATCTTTAAGAATGTGAATACTTTGATTGAGCTCTAATGAAGTAGATTAGTGAAAATATTAACTACATATGTTTGCAGAACAAATAAAATAAAATAAAATAAATGAAATAAAAAAACCTCATTGACTAACTTGGTTATGAATGTACTTTTTCATAATTACAGCTCAAAAAATAGTCCTGATCACACACTCTAGCACTCTCATAAACTAATCCAGCATAGGTATTCCTTTAAAATGGACAGTGATAGTTCTCTTTTCTCAAGATAGAAAAGGTGAAGTCAATGTCAGCAATGTCACTGTAGAACTTCAGACCATTTATGAAATCCATTTGAAAACCCTGAGCAGACTCTCAGGTGAGTAATCCACACTGATCTCTGTTTTCTGCAAAAACACAGCTAACTGTTTTTAAGGTTAGTCCAGCTATATTTGCGTGTGCTGCAGGTGTGCAGTATAAAAATCTAGATCTAAAATATGTAAATGTGTGCGCAATATCATTTCAAATTACATGAAGAATTCTGAGATAGATTTTCAAAGCTACCCTGATTGATTTTGTGCAACTTAAACTACATCATTTACAAGAGAGCAGACAAGCACAACCCAAATTAATACAAACAGCTGTGGTAGTTTGGGGGGTTTGTAATATACCAAACCCTCTCCATAATTTGTGGGGCTTATAAAGAAGAACTCTCTTTCCTTAGACAGAGTGCTACTAACTCTTTCTTTTCCACTTCTCCTGGTAGTGACATTTGCTAGTTCTTGAAATTTAAAAGAGACTACCAGCTGCAGCCCACAGGGAGCTGCTACATACTCTTGCAATTTAGTGGTGGAGCCTGTGATTTCTTTTCTTTCTATCCCATAAATGCTTGGACTTTTGATTGTGGTGGGGGTTTCTTCTTGGTTCTTATTCCCAGCAGCTGGTAACTATTTATGTTTTGATATAGCTATTTGGAAGTTTTAGGAATGGATAAGATTTTCCCTAGGGTGGTTTGAAGGCTTCGTTACTCTGATACATTTGGGGTAAGTCTGATAGAGTCTTTGCTTCACTTCACTTCACTTTGCTATGCAGGGAATGTCTTCCTGACATTTATGCCTGTGGCTGTTCTTCTTAGAGGTGTTGGACACTTGCTCTTCATTTTAGTATGTGCATAATTTACGTTGGGTTAAAGTAAACCCCAGGTTACCTCATGTGTCTGCCTGTGGAGGGGGAAGCGTTTCACTGCTCACAGTTCTCTGCAAGACTTCCTACAGATTCAAACCAAGGAATAAACTGTATCTGGTCTTACTACTCAGCAAACTCTGTAGAAATCTTTATAGCCTTAAGGCTGAATATTTATGATTGAACTCCCTTTGTGCTGTACAAAAGTAAGAGTAGGATTAAAGGAGGCATGTTTAGTGTGATCGTTTCCTTCTACTGACTGCACCTCCTTTGTAGTTTCTCTTTCAGTTTAGTGTGGTTCCAGGTTGGCTTGGATTTTTGCTGTTGATTTTTTTGTCTTGATTTGGCAGGCACTTTTTTATTGTCTTAATTCTGTTGTGTAGGTTTGGGGGTTTTGATGTTACATGGTTTTGTTATTTTACTGATACCCTGCAATATATATAATATAAGCAGTCAAAAGAGAAAGAAAAACAGTAACATGGGCAGTAACAGAATATGCATATTTTATATTATCTTAACTTCTGTGGTAAATGCATAGAAGAAGGCTGTTTCATATATTCACTGATAAATAGCAGCAGCTACACAGGTTTAGGTTGTTTATAGAGCTTCTGAAAGGCCAGTTTGTTTGTTTATTTTCTGAAATTCATTGAAAAGTTATTTTTGAAATGAATGGGAATCTAATTTTTTAACACATATGAATAGGAATTTTAATTGATGGAGTTCTACTTACTACCTTCTGACAGGCCCAGCCATAGTCTTTTTTTTTTTTTCATCAAAGATGACATATTTATTAAGCCACTATAAATAATCAGAAAGCATCTGAAGACTTGATTTAAATTCCACGGTCACTTTAATCTGGCATCTGTTTGTGCTGCTGCTGAAAAGGTCATTCCTATTCTTCTCTTTATGATGGAGTTAATGTGAATGTGGCCACAACATAAACTGACTGAAACAGTGTAGGGTGAAAATTTAAGGGAGGGAGGGAGAAAAAAATGGAGCAGAAAAAAACCTGTTCAGAGTGAGCAGCAGTTTTCCAAAGTTTACTGTATGGCTGCACGAATGCTAGGCCTAGCACATGGGGGCGCAGAGAAAAAGTTGCAGGGCACAAAGGCTGTGACTGCTTGTTCAGGTACTCACTTTTCCAGGATGTAAACTGTAAAAATACTGAACCACTGAAAGGCTGCATTTAACCCTCAGTTTCTGTAGCCTGTGCTGTGTTACTCATTTACTCCTCTGCCTCAGAGATATGCCTAAGGTTCTTTACCACTTAAACATGAAAACAAACAGCAGCCTGCCAAGAAGCAATTTCTTTCAAAGAAACATAAAATGGAAGTTTTAATGTAGCACAGTATATTCCCCAAACCCTTAAGCTGGCTTTACTTGTGACCTACCAGACAGCACTCTGTGTAATTTTCATTAATTTATGTGGGTTTTGACCACATCAGTTTTGGTTCATGGTAATCTAAACATAATTTAACAGTCCTAAAAAGGGGAGGATCTGCAGAAACATAGCTGATACTGCTGTGAATCTTCATGAAACAGTGAAGATTATTTCTCCTAATGTATTTGGTACACTAATTTGAGATAACACCATCTCTGCCCTCTGTGCTTATTCTTCTTATAACAAGTATAACTGATTTTTTTAGCTCTAAACTATTTACAAATTACAGGAATCTTCCTTTATCTTCCTTTGACAAATGTGTTGTTGTTGTTTACATTTAGATGGAATGAATATGTGTTCTTTTTCTAAATCCTAATCCCACTCTTCTCTCCAAGACCCTGCATAGAAGTGGCATAGAAGTGTAGCGTTTCATACGTTAAGAAGTATTCCTTTATCTTTCGCCATGGTCTTCATAAGAATGAAGAAAAATGCCTGTTCTCTACACACTAAAATCCCTGGTGAGCTACATTTTTCCAGTTATAGTACAAATTTGGAATGATTTATGGTTTATGGTGCATGGGTGGAAACACACAAGCAAATGTGGCCCAAAAAAAAAAAAAAAAAAAAAACCAACACAGGCCTGTTCCAAAACCTGAGTAACATAAAAAGGACTCAATATGTATTGCATGTACCATGTGCTGTGGTCAATGTTTCATGTGATGTGTAACAAGAGCCATTAATTTATTACAGTCAACACAATGTGTCCTGACTCACAGAAGTAAGTTTGTGGATTTTTGTGCCCACTATTCCAATAAAAAATCTCTTTAAAGTCTTGCATCATGAACATACTTCTGGCTATGCTGGCAGTAGAGGCATCATCAATATAAATTTGTTTAAGCAGAATTTTTTGCATGATGAGGAAGCACATAGGTTTTTCTCCATGCCAGTGTCTCCCAGATGATCACTTACTCTTAGAGCCAACACAAGACACTGTAATGCCAGTGATGTAAAAACATGGTTCTGCTCCAGCATGTTTTGTGCTGCTCCTGTTAGCCATGGGAGAGCCTCTCACTGCTGTTTCTGAACAAACCAGCAACATGTTAAGTGCAACATTTTCATCACTTTCTTTTTCTTTAAAGCACTATGAATACTTAAATTTTTCTGATTATCTTTAAGAAACTGAAAGAGCCAAGCACGTGTACTTCCTTCTCTCACAGTTACTTATGACATATTCAATGAAAAGAAATGTATTTTGCACTTGGCTTGTAGAACTGATGGTTAAGGCTATGTCTGTGTTTTTAGTGTCAAAAGATAGTATGCCACATAGTCTTTCTTGCCTTACATGCTTTTTCTTTTTAATACAGTCTTGCTGAAAAGGACAAGTAGCACAATAGATGAATAACGAATCAATGACATCTGAAAGGTGTAAAAAGAAACAAACAGATCTTAATTCATCAATCAGTTTTAATCGATACTTATTCCCACAAAAGCTTGTTTACGTGATATATTAAAAAATAACAAATGACACATAGCCTCTGGATATTAACCACTTCTCCTAAAATACGGTGAAGTAGGATATACTGTAGTGCTGCAAGGCTAAAATCAGTGAGTACTTTTTAGTCTTCAAATAGGAGGTGCCATGCAAAAGCAGTATAGGATCTTAGATCTTATACCTTTGATGTACCTTTTAATGTTTATAATTTTGTGCTTCTATGGCCAATATAAGCAATCTGTGCTTACAGTTTGTTTCTGTGTCCACATACAGACACCTTGGGTCCAGTAGAAGCAATCTGTTGAAATGTACTCCTAAGAAATGGTAAGGAGCATTAATGAAGCTGGAGAATTCTGGTATTAAATACATGAACTGAACCTTCAGAGCTGTAGCTATTGCAAGCCTGTAATTGGTATTTCATTGATGATGCCATTTAGACAAGAGCTCAGAACAGAATGCACTTCCATACTGCTATCGGGAAACAGATTAAAGTGCCCATAGCTGAACCTTGATTTGGGCCCATTACAATTACATGTATCATTTGCTTTTGCTTTTTGAATACAGTTATCAAATTGCTCTGTACAGATGGGAGGGGTACGAGCGTGAGAAGGAATTACCCACATCATTCCAGCCCATGAAGATGATCTATATTAATTTAAAGGCAAACCATGCTCTCATATAAATGTTCTCAGAGCTTAGGAGTTTAACAGAGCCTCCGCACATACATCCAAGATTCACAGTTGGGTCCCTTGCTTCAAAATTATAGCCAGCTCATATGATTATAATTAAATTATTTTTATTTCTACATCAACAACAAAAAAAACCCTCCTGCCTTAACATATTTTTGATAAAGATTTCACTTCAGAAAAGCAGTGCTTCTTAAAGGCCTCAATGGCAGATGTTGCTGTTAATGAAATATCCCAAGGATACACGCGTTACGAAACAATCACCTGGAAAGGATATAAAATGAGCAAGGGAATTTCACTGCAGAGTCATAAATATCTCATTCTACATAGAATAGCTGCTTGTTACTGCTGTCTTTATAAAACTATGGCTGTAACACACAAAGAAAAACAAAAGTAAAACAAATTAGCCATAGACACCTCATCAATTAGAGGTATTGCTCTCAGGGCTAAAGCTAGTAAAGTAAAGCAGCAGGCAGGCCAAGAAACCTACCAACAGGCCAGACCAGACCTGACAAGCCTCGGTCTTGAGGCCTTGCAAGCTCAATACAAAGCTTTTGGCCTGCTACTAGCCTTGGCAATACCCTATTGCAGGGCTACCCAGTTACATATGTAAATTAATCATATTAATGGCTGATATTTAGAAGTGCGTCGGGAGACCATGGAAGGAGCACTGACTCTTTAATAAATTAAATGAACTGATGAATGTTTCAATACATAATTTTATTTCTTGTTAATGGTAAATGTGAGGTCTTAAACTGATGCACGGAATTCTGACTCTACCGTGATTATTACAGTTGATTAACTCCTTAATACAAGTCGTGGTCTTTCTTAAGTCTCTCTAGATGTGATTGAATGATTTTGCTCTTTTACATTTGCACTGCTAAAATATCTGGGGAGAAACAGAAGTCAACCCCATCTGTATTTCAGTGGATCTAAATAAATACATTGCAATTTTCTCCACTTGGCCTGTTTTATAGGTTTATATCCTGCAGAAAGAGTGGTGTTTCAAGGCCTTTACCAAGTCAGAGAGTACTGGGAAAGTAATAAAGAGACTAGTCCTAGTCAGCTGAAAGCAAATCATCTGAACAGGAACATTCATTTAATCTCATTAGCCTCCGTAAGCTCATGGGTCCTTCATGAGCTCGAGAGACTTCCTCTTATTCTGTAGAAATGAGTGACATTTATGTAAGGAAGCTCTACCTCTGTACAGTGTCTCCTTAAAAAGTGACTGAGTTGGCACTCTTGTGACACACCTTGTTGGCATGCAGTTGCAGGTTCATACCCTTCGTAGTTGGAATGAAGGAATTAAACTACGTAAAAGCTCTATGATGTGAGTTATTCTTTCACACCTGTCATTCTGCCTCTCTTTTCTGTACATGCTTCGTGGTCCAAGTTCATTAGCTTCTAATAAAAACCATTCTTATTAATTCTTTCAAAACTGCAGTTCAGTCAAATAGATACCAAATCTCCTCCTACATTTTGGCACATTGTAAGATACCAAGAAAATGCTATTGTTTTGGTGTTCTGTGGTCTGTTCTTCTGTATGAATAATTCCAGAGCTTAAATTAATTTTCTTAATAAACATCTAGTTCTTGGCCTCCATCTCTCACACCTCTCTGCTTTCAGGACTGTTTTTATTAATATTTCACCATCCCTTCCATTTGGATGTCAACACTCCAAATATAGAAGTGGCCCCAATTCTTGAGCATTCTTTTTTGCTGTGAGCTGAAAGTCTAAGTTCAGTATTACAGCAGAATCCCATACGCCAGAGCTATGATAGGTGCTTTAAAGTAACATGTTATGTCTCATGCATTAAGCAGGAGACTCACTCTTCCCCATACTGAGTTGTGCTCTCCCTCAGTGAGGCTTCCAGTGCAGTATCTCTGCCCATGCCTTCTCTGGGACTCCATGTGCTAGACGAAGTTAATCAGCAGATCTGTGAGGCACCAATCAAAGGAGGATGGTTCAGGGGACATGAAACAAAGCAGAAAAAAATGAAAGAATGTTTTAAAGAAAGCCACAGTAGCTTTACACAGTGAATCCTAGATGTGATGTACAAACTTTTTCTTTCTGTCTTTCTGCAGCAAGACACAGAACATTCCAAGGGAAGCCAGTTGATGTAATCTTTTTGGATTTCAGCAAAGCTTTCAATGCTGTTTCTCACAGTATCATTCTGGACAAAATGTCCAGCATACAGCTAGACAAAAACATAATGTGATGGGTAAACAATTAGCTGATGGATCAGGCCCAAAGGGTTATAGAAAATGGTGTTACATCAGGCTGGCAGCCAGTCACTAGTGGGGTTCCCCAAGGCTCCATTTTAGGGCAGTTATCTTTAATGTTTTCATAAATGACTTGGATACAGGACAAGAGCAAGTCCAGGATTCTGTACCTGGGATGGGGCAACCCAGGATATATATACAGACTAGGGGAAGAGAGGCAGGAGAGCAGCCCTGCAGAAAGAGAACTGGGGATTCTGGTTGTCAGCAAGTTGAACATGAGTCAGCCGTGTGCCCTGGCTGCCAAAAGGGCCAAACATACCCTGGGGTACATCAGACACAGCATGGCTAGCCGATCAAGGAAAGGGAATGTCCCTCTCTGCTCTGCACTGGTGTGGCCTTGCCTTGAGTGCTGTGTGCAGTTTGGGGCACCAGAATATAAGAACGACATAAAATTAATTAGAGAGTGCCCAAAGGAGGGCTACAAAGATCGTGAAGAGTCTAGAGGCAAGACGTATGAGGAGAGGCTGAGGTGCCTTGGTTTGTTCAGCCCAGAGCAGAGCAGGCTGAGGGGAGGCCTCATGGCGGCCTGCAGCTCCCTCACGAGGGGAGCGGAGGGGCAGGCGCTGAGCTCTGCTCTCTGGGGACAGCGACAGGACCCGAGGGAACGGCATGGAGCTGGGACAGGGGAGGGTCAGGGTGGGGGTTAGGGAAAGGTTCTGCACCCAGAGGGTGGTTGGGCTCTGGGACAAGCTCCCCAGGGCGGTAGTCTTAGCACTGAGCCTGCCAGAGTTCAGGAAGTGTTTGGACAACGCTCTCAGACATATGGTTTGATTTTGGGTGGTCCTGTGTGGAGCGAGGAGTTGGACTCAATGATCCCTGTTGGTCCCATGCAGCTGAAGATATTCTATGTTGATTCTGTGTTACTCTTCCAGTATTTCAAGAAGCATTGTCTTATATTCAATTCTGTAAATGGATCGGTAGTACCTTCATCACCATGAGAAATGATGAGTGCTTCTCTCATCTTTTATGAGACCAATTTAATCTCTCTTGTGTGGGGTTAACTCATCCTTTCTCCATATGAAGCTTTTGTGTTTGAAATAGGGAACTCCTCACTGAGCTCACTTGCAAAATAGAAAGATATGGAAAGTGGAAACAGGGACAATCTGCCCAGGAGCATTATGGAAACATTGCCTGAGCATGCTGAGGAGGTGGCATGAACCTATGTAACGTGGTCAATGTCATCATAAGGCTGCTGTCTGTCATCTTTCAAAAGTCCTGGCAACCAGGGAAAGATCCCAAAGACTGAAAGAAAACAGTTGTTACAAACATCTCCAAAAAGAACAAGAAAGATCCATGTCAGTTCCTGCAAAGAGCATGGAGTAAACCCTCCTTAAAGCCATTTTTAGCTATGTGAAGGACAAGATTGTTGTAAATGGCAATCATAGAATCTGTGAGAGTAAGTCATGTCTGACTAACCAGATTACCTTTTGCAATGAGTCCAGTGGCTCTGTGAAGAAGGGAAACAGTAGATATTGTATGCTTTGAATTTAGAAAGGCTATGGTTTTCCATATTGCCAAAGCTATGAACTATAGTTTGGATAAGTGCCAGTAAATGCCACTTGCATAAGTGGACAATAAGGCAGATGGAAAGTTGGCTGAACCATCAGGCTCAAAGGGTGTTCATTAGTGTCACAAAATTCAGCTGTGCCTTTTACAAGTGGCATCCCTCAGAGATCAATACTAATGCCAACACTGTTTAATGGCTTTATTAATGACTTGCATAATTTTGCAGATTTGTGAATTACATTAAAATGGGGGCGTCAGGTCGTTATCCTGAGGGCAGGACTGCTATTTAGTGTGTCCTCCAGAAGCTTGAAAAATACACTCATGAGAAGCTGTCAAAATTTGATAAAGGCAAGTGCAAAGTCCTGCCTTTGGAGATGAATGACTGCATACAATAGGATATGCTGAGGGCTGAATGGATAGAAAGCAGCTTTGCAGAAAATGACCTTTATGTCTTGGAGGACAAGTTAAGCCTGGGTCAGCAACATACTCTTTCAGCAAAGAAAGCCAACAATATCCTGGGCTGTGTTATGACAAGTGTAGTCAGTCTCGACCAGCAGGTCAGGGTGATTATTCCCCTTCAGTTTGGCACTTCTGAGACTGTGCTTGGTTGACTGTGTCCAGGTACTCAAATCCAACTCTATACAATCTGTTGTAATGGGATGTGCTTTGAGCAGGAGGTTGGACTGGATACCCCCCAACAGTCACTACCAGCCTATGTAAATCTCTAACCATAAGTCTGAGGTAATCTTTCTCTGCACATGTTAAAATGTGCTAACTGGAATATGCTTAGTCGAAATATAAAGTCCTTTGCACTTGTTTTTAATTTTCTAAAACATTTTGGCTGGGTCTTGATTTTCCAAAAGCAACTCACCAAAGAAGAGAAATTTGAGTATTTTACAGATAACAATAACAAGGGAAAACAGCACTGCAGTTTAGCAAGAGCTGACTCCAAAGTCAGCAGCAAAATCGATCCAGTTGTAATCCCTAAGGAACTGTAAGAAATTGTACCAGCAATTTTGGCCCTAGGAACGAAGAAAATATCCCCTACTTCCCTTCTTCTCTTGCAGACATGACTTACTATCTTTTCTTTACCTGATGATGTGATGGGAGAGAGAGGAGAGCAATAGTTTTCAAAGCTTCTTAATCCTGACCATTAGGGGAACTGGCTCAGCTCATTTCCTCCACTTCCCTACTCTTCTTCTTAGTCTCTGCTACCAATAATTTCTTAGACTGGGAAGACAAACAAAACAACAACAGCAACAAAAACAACAAAAACATAATGTCAGATGAAAAACCTCTGGAAAGACATGATCTACTATTAAGGCTCAGAATAACCAGTATTCCTGAGTTAAATTGGGGATGAGAATATGTTTTGCTACTTTTACCGTCTTATACATGATATCAGCTTTGCTTGGTTGCAATTAAATTTGATTATTTCTCTGATTATATTTATTCACAATGCAGGAAAAATACTTCTAAAAACTTTTGCTATAAAATTTAATCTTTAAACCAGAAGAAAACAGGTGCTATCATCCAGGGACTGTGTATTCATTTCTGTTCTAGGAGAAGAATGTCCAATTCATTACAGCATGTTTATGCAGATCTGAAACAATACCATTTGCAGCACAGTTTCATTACATGAATGATTTTGAGTAAATTATTATTTACTCTTGGAATGTGCCATTCAGCTGAAGGTTCTGAAGTCAGCCTCTGGAGAAATGCTGCCTCCATTCCACTTGCTTATGTTTAATTTAATCAGCTTGTAGCATGCACTGTGGTAAAAACAGCAGTAAAGGATTCATGACACACAATTGGGCAAAATTCCAGCAATGCTTAATATCAGCATAGTGATATATTTGGGGATCAGCATAGTCCCTGTGTACAGGGGACAAAGTCAACAAGTGATTAGTGGGATAAGTATACAAGGTCTGGGAGGAAAAGTTTTTAGATGTGAAAAGAATACATCTGCAGAAGAAAGAGAGTTATAGAGAATCTCTCTGAACTGATGATGACCATTGATTTAGAGATGGAGATTGCAATTTAAGAAATAAGTCTTAAGAGGAGTGGTTGAGAGAACTGGGGTTATTTAGCCTAGAGAAAAGGAGGCTCAGGGGAGACCTTATCACTCTCTACAACTACCTCAAAGGAGATTGTAACAGTGTGGGGGCCAGTCTCTTCTCCCAAGCAACAAGTGATAGGACAAGAGGAAATGGCCTCAATTTGTGCCAGGAGAGGTTTAGGTTGGATATTAGGAAAAACATCCTCACTGAAAGGGTTGTGAGGTATTGGAACAGGCTGCCCTGGGAAGTAGTTGAGTCACCATCCTTGGACATATTCAAAGGACATGTAGATGTGGTGCTTAAGGACATGGTCTAGTGGTAGACATGGCAGCGCTAGATTAATGGTTGGATTGATGATATTAGAGGTCTTTTCCAACCTAAATGGTAAATGAAATAAAAATAAAAATAAAGAAATTTAAAAAAAAAAAAGAAGAAGAAGAAGAAAAAAAGGAAATTAAATAGCAAACACAATGAGATTGTAAGGAAGATCCCCAAGGGACAGCATGGAGTAGTATACTTTTCCTAAGTAGTAGATGCAATTAGTATCATCCTAGCCAGAGCCTGCAGGTAAGCATGCGGTTACCAGGACAGTGTCAGTAGTGCAGCAGGACGATGCTCGTAGCAGCTAGAATGAATGTAGTTAGCTGTTCCTATAGACCTGGCTGTCGTGAACCTGTACAAAATGGTATGTGGTAAGAAAATATGGAACTCTTGGAGGTAGTAACTCCAGGGCTGTGCAGGTGCTTTGGCTCTGTCTTCATTCATGTGACTGTGTGTTGCAATGCAGTCTTCAGCTCTATGTGTGTATGTACTTGGAAAAATGTTAAACACTTTAAATTCAGAACAGCATTTGTCCTGTGTTGTACTTTTTCATTTACATCAATTTTGCTGTCATGGCATCATAGTGATTGAGTAATCTGACTTTCTCGATTCTTATGACCTAAACAGAAATTCAGTTACTCTTGTAAGTCAGGTTCTGTGTGGTATGGACACTTAGAGACCTCATTTACCTCAGCAGAAAACAAAAATGCTCATAATTTGTCAGAATTTGGACCTCTTATTGATTGTCTATATGGCTTTCTCCCTTCTGCCTTTGATTTTCTAGTATTTTTTAATGCATATTTGAACTCAAAAGGATACTTAATACACTTGGAAACATAATTTATGGAGTTAAAATTAAGGCACTGTCCCATTGTGCAATATGTATGTAGCGGGTAAACTTCAAGTATTTTCTATTTTAATGAATTCTTTTCATTCCGTCCAGACTTAGTTCAAAGTGCTAAATTTCTCCTCTTGGCTATGAGTACCTTCAGTCCTAATAGTTTCCCAACACTGATATAACATAGCAGTATTCAATTGCATTTTACTTAATTCAGCAAGCAGAATATATGTTTCATTATGTGAAAATGTTTGGGGGCAGAACACGCTCATATTTCTGTGATGACTGAGCTCAATAATATTTTCAGGTCAGGTATTCTTGATCTTTTGTCACCTTCTCAGAGATGTGCACTCCATACTCCTCGACCCTTTTCTATTAACAAGTGTTTACAGCGGCATGTTGTCAGGGACAGCGCCAAAGCTACTGTGGCTTGGAAGAGTCCCCATCACGCCTGTGTGTGCTTGTGCCTAAAAAACCTCCCTGAGAGCCAGGAGCTGCTGTCACACTCCCTGTAGCACACAGATAGCCCATGGGGAGCTCCTGCTGCAAGCTGCAATACAGACCGAGCATTTCTAGTAGAGCTGAATCATTCTGCAGATGATGAGAGCTCATCACTTCATGGGATGAGATTCCCTTTCCAGTGCTATCTTCTGCTTAAGTCGGAAACAGACTATGATGCTGTAAGCACTGAGCTGTGGTTGGAAGCACTTACCACATCTGTGCTCAAGGAGGAATGGCCAATATTTTAGAGCACGGTGCTGCTGTCCTGGGAAACAAACAGTGAGGAAGAGCAAGGAGCCTGGAACAGGTCCAAGGCAAAGAAGGTTGCAGTGGGCACAGCATTTCAAGGTGGAACAGGATGGACAATAGCAAGCTACTAGGAGTTAAATTAAAGAGGGGGAGGAAGATGAAGAGAAGGATGCCCAAAAACTGAAGAAAGGTGGAGAGTGTAAGTCAGCAGGGGATCTTCCTGGGAAATGCAAGCCCCCTTGGGGGGCTTTCTGACACAGAAAATATGTTAGTCACAATCCCAGTTCCACAGATCTGTATTACTCTGTTTTTTAAGGATTTGGCTAAACCTGCAAGGACATTAAGCAAGCTGAGAACAGTTCTTAAGATAAACACTGAGCGTGGAGATTAGAAAAATCAGTATTGACAGTAGCTGTGTTCCTGACACTCTCTAGTATGCTAAGTTATCTGTTCTCCCTCCCATCCCCCAGGCTTTAAACTTACTTCAACACTTATTGTAATGGGTTGAATTATATCAGAACAAGGAATATATGAAGATTTCAGGGATTTGGCTTTTTTTTTTTTTTTTGTTATCTTTCTTTAACAAGCCTCTCCTCATTGCTTGAAAATGTCATTCTAGCCAAAGATATTCTATAATTAAAGAGCAAAATTGTCTAACGAATTAGAAGTTTTCTCTTGCCCTGAGCATAGCTCTGGGCATAGAAACAGGGAATTTAAGGCAAACTGCACAGCAATAGCAGTAATTGAATTATTTAAAATGAATATCTACTTTCTGAACCATGTTCAGTGGGAAAAACAACAACAACAAAACAGGATCAGGAACAAGTGACAACATGGGATTTTCCTTAGCAAAGTTATCAAAGAAAAAAAGATACAAAAATCCTCCCAAAACTGCATTGATACAGTGGGATTTTGTCAAAGCCACTGGCTGTCATGCCCCTTGGGCTTCTGAGCTTGATTATGGAATTGCTGCACATGTGTGACTAGTTGCCAGCAGTGGCTTTCCTATGAAAATACTGCAATAAAATGCATCTTTAGGTGCTTTTAGTTCAAAAGATACTGCCTGTGGTAGAAATCCTTGAGTTCATCCTCGCTTTCTGTTGATGGAGGGAGAGAAGCACCTTGTCTAATTAGGTATATCTCATCCAAGATTCCTTCTTGCAAATCTCCCATCTCTGATAATGAGGTGTTCCTGCTCCCTCTGCAGGGGCTAAGCAGGCTGCAGTCATAAAGCAGGCAGCTTTTGCATGCCTGAGAACCAGGTGACTTCACAGCCTGGACCATAGCTGTCCTCTTGTTAGTGCAGCACTGAAAAATTTGTTCAACTGAATGTCTAGGGCAAGTATTATTCAGGGTTTTATAGTTGCTTTTTTTCAATGATTTTACAGTGTGGTAATGGTGAGAACATAATGTATTTTGTGTTTGTGCTGATTGCATTTTTGTTTTTTTCTAGGCTGGTTTTTAGGGTATGGGATGGTATGGCATCCTTGGGACCAGCAACCTACCTTCTCTCACTGCTGGAACATCAGTGCTATCAGTGCTGCTTGGTAGAAAGGATAATGTTAAATATTACAAGAACAAAGACAAGCAATATATAGGCACGTTTGTGCTAGCTGCAGCAAAATTTCCTCATAGCAAACTCCGAACAAAACTCTGCTTTGTGTGAAGAGTCCCGGACTACACCCATGCATTCCAATAGATTTTTGTTCCTATAATGAAGCTACACTTCAATTATTTACCTTAAGATGGCTGTCACCCAAGCGTTTGAGATAGAGGTAACACCTATTCCTCTTTCTTCTTCCTTGGAGAGAGAAGAAATGGCTCAATTAATTTATTACTGGTTTTTGTTTGCTTTATGTTTGTATGGAGGACTGGGCACAACGTGTTGGAGGCTGGTTATCATCAAATTATCAAAGGAGAGCTGTAGGAAAGCTGAAAAAAGGGGAGATCTGTGAATGTTCATTTCACCTGAGGATGCTTTCTGCAACCTGAAGTCCTTCTCCTAGTGAGTTCTGTTACTAACAGGATGTATTGCTGCATTTGCTAGCAATTTTGACTTTTCAGGCTCTCTGGCTTCAGGTCTAAATTTTGTTTCCTACCATCGGTCCTGGCACCCATCACGCATATTTTATTAGTTTATACTCTTCCTCACACTAATCACAATTTATTTGTTTTTTTGCCACTTTAATTCTTAGAGCAATCAATCATGTCGATATTCTCAGGGTTTTCATGAGAAAAGTCTTGCAATTAAATTCTTATTTTCTATGCTGTAAATATGGCTAAAAATGTGTCCTTTCTTGTAACACTTCAGCTGTAAGAATTGAAAGGGGAAAATAATTTCTTACTCTCCTTCATGGGAAAGGAAGAGGAGGTTTCCAGTAGAGAATGAAAATATGCCCATCTCCTAAGGGAATTTTTAGCTGGAAAAGGGAGATTTGAAACTGCTCGTTAAATGATACACCACAATTATTTGGACCCAAACTGGTAGAATTTAGTCAATAAACTCAGTGAAAACTTCAGCCATGGCTTTGAAGAAAACCTCTTCATCCAAATCTAATAAATCTCTTTCCAGTGGTGAACAGGCTGTAATGATGCCTCTAGGGCGAAGAGAAGTGTAAGCTGGCCAGAGAGGCCTTTCCGTATCGTTTTGGAATTGCAATGATAATGGGGGGAGATGGGCATGACCACAAACCACACTGCTGTGAGGGGGTATTCACTGCACTCAGAAAAAAAAAAAAATGTAAAAAATGGTTCTTGGCATTTCTGATGCCTTGTATGTGTGTACTGTTATCAGCCAGCTAGACACATGTGGCATGAGAGGCAAAAAGCCTAATCTGGCACTAGGAAGAGCCTGGAAGTGAATTTGTTAAAACACTGCTGAAAATTAATATTTGTGTCTCTTGGGGTTTCATAACGCTTTCACGTCCCAAAGAACATGCACCTAAATGTCTGCACTGGTGCAAGATTTTAATTGTTTTAATATTTTCCTAAAAGAAGAGGCAGAGAGAGGAACTGATAACTGTTCAATGAACTCTCTTGCCTGCTTTTTAAGATAGCAAAGATGAATGATTAGTATGAAATGGAATCCTGAAATCTTATTAAAAATTTAGGATTTTGTAGCATGGTTTATCTTTGTATTGCCCTTCAGATTAGCTTGTGAAATCCTTTAGTTCTATCCTGCATCATCGGTGTGCTTGTGTTCACTCTTGCTGTTGTTTTTTTTTCAACTCTCCTTGACCCTGATCCAATAGAATACAGAGCAATAAAACAAAAACTGTAAAATTTCAAAAATTACAAGACTAAGAAAAGAGGCAACCAATGAGTTAATGTGGAAGGATGAGGCAGAAAACAGTAAGACTGCAAAAAAGGAAGGAGAAACTAAAATCATATTTTATTGCTAAATATATATAACTCACCAGACAGAACTGGTTTTTTGTTTGTTTGTTTGTTTGTTTGTTTGTTTTACTTGGAAGCAAACAAACCTGCAGACTATGCTGGTAATTTTAGATGACCAACTGGAGACACCAGATAAGGACACAAGTTTTCAGAGACTATTGGCTAGGATCTTCTGAAAGGTTCAAATCTGATATCTGTATATAGAACCCCTAATTCGTTCTGAAAGTTTCAGGCCATGTATTTATGATAGGGTATTATTGCTATTATTTTTTCATGGGCTATAAGTGGATTGGGGAAAACTATTCTGGGACACATAAAGGTTCTGTGCTTTCTTTCAGCCTTTTGGAGCTCAGAGACACACTCCAAAATTCAGGATGCTCATTTAAACAGCCATATTGAAACAGCTTGTAGCAAAACAGTTGATGGAGTGAGAGAGAATGTGGCCAACAGCAGGTTTTGGAGAAGTCACTTTTCCTTATTTCTTTCACTGGGTCTGAAAGACATCATAACACAGCAAACTAGCCGAAGACATGACTGCATCAATCCTGAAGGATTATGAAAATGTAGATTCAGTTCCTCTTTTGTCTGTTTTACCTTTCCAGAGCAGTGTCTCCTTTGTGCTATGAATTGAATTCCCCTGAGAATACACTATGCACACCCCTATGAGGAGAAATTCCTGATTCTTAAATGCAGTTAATTTCCTAAAATTAATGTAGATTAGGCAGATAGCCTCCTGAAGTGCCTGTTTCTCTCTAGTGACTGCAAAGGGAACCTAAAGGAGAAGCTCTGATGTAGACCCATGTAACCTCATCTGTTCAACACTACGTGGGAGAATTCCCACCTGAGCAATTCATACATATCTCACATCAGATGACACCAAACCTGTTTGAGGTCAGTAAGTATTTGCACAATGGACCACCATTCTACCTTGTTTGTTAAGTATGCTGGAAATATTTTATTGTTGGTGGTGGTTTTAATCTTGTTCCATCTGTTGGCCTCATTTTGTTTCTTGATCTCAAAAAACTTGGGAATCTTGAGTAGCCTATGAGTTAGAGTTAGAGTTGCCTGTGATTTTCTGCCTGTGAGTTTTCAGATGTAATTCAGGCAGTAAGTGTTCAGTTAATCTTTCTCAAAGGAGTGGAGATCTGCATTAACTGTGCATTAGAACCCCTTTGTGGAGAATCGAGGCACTTTATTTCTGATACATTTATTTTTCCCCTTGAGGAGTCAAAAGAGATCTATAGATCTTTTGGAGAAGTGTCTGGATTTATAAATTACTGAGGCATAACTGCAATAATTAGCTGGCTTTTGTCAGCACCAGGCTCCATATATAGTAGACCTGCTAATCTCTTACTGTTTTTCAATGCTTTTGTCTCCTTATTAAATTACATCTCTATGATTGTTTTTGATCACTTTATAATGAATATTGTATTAGAGAGTGCTAAGTAGACTAGAATCAACATCTTACTTATTTCTTTAGGATTAAAATGTATTTTTTTTTTTCAGACACTCAAAGACTGGAAAAATCAAATGTTTTCCAAACAATTAGATTCTGCAGATTAGGACAGTCTTCGGTTTTACATGATACTACTCTGATGTTATTGGGCATAGTAGATCCGTGTGAAGCTGTTTCAGATCCAAATTTGCTCACAAAGACAATTCATCTCTGTCTTCTATCATCTATTGTTTGCTTCAGGGGATGGTAGCAAGTATTTTATTCCTGCTTTACAGATAAAGAAACTCAGCAATGAGAGTGGAACATATTTATCAGACATCATGGTACAGGCCAAGTGAAGCAAGAAATGTAGCTATAGGACACAGATATCATAACCATTAGAAGTGTGGAAAAAGTTGTGTAAAGGTGGATCTGCATTTTATTTAATTATCCAGACTTAGCTTTTGAGAACTTCTGGCTGAGAAACTAACCTTATTTTTGTCAGCATACGAATAGCTGCAAGTGTCTCACATGCAACTCACTACATCCACTCTCCTGGCTTTTCTCTGTTGCTTTTTGTGCTATTCAGTATTAGCTTGGTTTAGCATACTAAAAACTCCTAGGGCACGTGCAATTTCTTTTCTGTGGCAGATGGTGCTAGGTTTGCACGTTGCGGGGATGATCTTGCTGAGCATGGCTGTGTAACATTTTGGTGGTTTGTTCCTCCAGCCACCATGTTCCAACTGGCCTGAGGGTAAGCTGTGGGTAACCTGCTGGCCAACCCTCACGTGCTGAAGTATGGTAGAGGGTAAAGAGTCAAATGTCAGATATGATGCCCTGTAGCCCCCTAAAGCACCTGACAGATAAAGACGAGGCCCATGAAACATTGGTTAATGTGTGCTGAACTGATCCTCCAGCTTGGGTATCTGGTTTGGATGCTTTTCTACTGCGTTGAACAGACACTGAATCCCAAACAGCAGAGCCACTTGTCACTATCATCAGAGCCATTCTTTCAGTGCAGAAAGCCTGCAAAATGAATCAAAATGCTGCACTCAAACTCTTGAAAGCATTTCACACACCAAGCATTGCTCTGCTTAACACATTTCAAACTACAGTAACTGCTAATAGGATAAAAAGCAGTGACAAATCAGAGAGTATTGCCTCCAACAATCATGCATGACTTACCATGGCAAACAAATCCAATCTGAGGAAAGAGAAAGCTCAGCGTCCGTATTGGGCCTCCTGCTGCAGCCTTTTATGCTTTTTATTTTTATCCCGTTTGTCAAAATAACAGCCCTTTATCACCACTGATTGCAGAGATTTTGACTCCTTGCCTGCTGGGTTCTCCCTTTGCTCCATAGGGGTTTCCTAATTGAATATTTCCCCTGTGACTAGAAAAGCTTTGAATAGGAATAGGAAAGAAAATTATTAGCAGAGTCTTGAAAACTCCCCTGAACCTTCCACCCTGGTCTTGCTCACAAGTTGTTTTTCTCTCCCAAAAGTGCAGAGCATTCTTCTTTCAGTGAGCAGCCTCAGCTGTTTTTCTGAAGCTGGTTGCATCTGTTATACACTGAACATTGTAAATGAACTGCAGCAGATCCTAACGTGGTGGGGAGTGAAAAGAGAGACTCATTCCACGTAAGTTGTAGGAGGCTAGTGGCTTGGCTGGAATCACCAGTGCTTTCCTTCTCACCTTTTGGAGTCAAAAGCAAGGAACTGCTGACTGCCTGTGTTGAGATCTTGCATGAGCAACTTCTGCCCATGTATTTGTGGATAGCATGGGATTTGCTGGATGGCTCAGAAGTTTGAATGCATTGAAGGATGAATGGTAAACTCTTTTTCCTGGCACTGTTACTCCTATTAAGGCACCAGCAGGCTGCATGCCATGGTTTACTGAAGGAAGGACCAAAAACTTGTGTTTCGGCTCTCAGTGAGTGCGGGAGCTGGTGTTCTGGATTGAGACAGAAGGAGGAGTTTATTTGCCAAGGGTGTTCTGGATTGAGACAGAAGGAGGAGTTTATTTGCCAAGTTCTTATCCTGACTGTGCCAGCACAGCGCACAAGCTCACATTTTCTCCTGTCTCATCAGAAGCGACTGCTCAGGTGTTCTTACTGCACCCTTTAGCAGAGGGGTCACGAAAAGCTTCAAGACCAGCTATGCAAAGCAGAACCTGCCTGGCTTGCACATGAGCACACAAACAAAAGATGTCCATGGGGCTGTTGTGCACACCTGGCTTCTTCAAGTCAAGGCAGGCTTTTCTAGAAGAGGAAATATCTGCTGTATTGTTCCCTGAGATTTCTCAGCTAGGTGTTGCCAGAGTTTCAGAAAGCTCTCTACCCCTTTCCACACACACAAAAAAAAAAATAATTGTAAAATGGATGGGGAGGATGGGTGAACAAGGAGGGAATCAGAGGGGATAGATAAGCATGAGAAGGACTTAAATGGTCTGAAAGGAAATTCCCCTCTCTATGTCTGTACTTCCTCACTCTTTATACCATCATGGTTGTTTTTCTTAAAGAATTATTTTATTCTTCAGATGCTCATGGAACAGAAATAGTCACAGATGTTGCTTGTTATTTTTAAGTTGCATTAGCTTGCAGTAATGACAAAACTCGAGGTCAGGCCGGTAATATGCCATTGAGGAAGAGCAGACCGTACATTTTGTTCCGGCTTTCTGACTTTCAGGGTTGTACATCTTTTAGTGCTATTCCCATATAATTTTCCAAGCGTGTGCAGCAGGTTGGTGAATCCAGTTGTTACCCAGCTGCATGTGCTGCAAGAAGATTGTAGCTGGGAGTCATTTCTCTTTGTAAGACCAAGTAAAAGGGCACCCCTCAGTACCAGTCTTCTAAAATCAGCTGCTTCCTTACCAAGTGACCTGCTGCTGAATTTTAGCTTTGAAGTAAAAAGATCTTGAGAGGAATGCCTGTTAGGGATAGTCAGCTGGACTGCAGTGCTCCCCATAGATCCGTAACAGAAGGTTAATTTCTAATTCCTTGTACAAACTAGCTGTAAAAGATGTATTTCAGTAAGTTTTCTTCCGTGTGTACTTTAGTCTGCAAAGCCAATACTGGCAAAACAGAAAGGAAAGACCCAAACAAAATTGAATCGTCTCCAGAGCAGGCTCAGGTGTTTTCAGGTGGGTAGACAGCATGGGATTTTGAATGAGGGGTGGATTCAACCATCACCCAAGGAGGAGGATGTCCTGGGTGGGGGTGTCCTACAGCAGCAGGCTGAAGCTGCTGTTGACAGTCAGGTTTTGGGGGAACACCTGGAGAGAAGAGTCTGCGCCTATCCGCATGAGGGTAGGAGACAGGTCGTGATCGCTGCTGGGAAGCTGCCATCCTATTCCTCAGAACTGCTTCTGTCCCTTATCTGAGCAAGGCAGCAGTGCGTTTGGCTTTGTAAGGTGCTGTCATAAGCAATGGGAGAGAAGGAGGTCCTGGGTATTTAGCTGCTCCTGAGAGCTTGGTGCCAGCTTTCGTTGTGCCTGGAAACAGCCCTGGCTGTAGGCAGTAAAACATGAATCATTCTTTTGTAAGTGAAGCAGCTGTGACAGAGCTAGGTACAGAGACTAAAGGTGGGACAGGAGCTGCTTGAATTCCCACAGCTGCCCTTTAGGGTAGCGTGCGTCTTTTTATGAGGCCCCGTCAGGTCCGTGGAAGAGCACAGCAAAGATGTTTCGCACTGTGTGCTTGCATATGCTGAGTGGCAGAGAGATGGTTAAAGGCCATAACAGACGCGTGTGCAGCGCTGTGTCACTGCCGTTCAGTAAGCACAGCACTGGGCAGCGAGATATTAATAGTTGTGCTCATCATGGCTGCTCCTGGAGCCACCATAATCCCAGCATGAGCTAACAGGCGAGGCACGGACCACGAAGCAAAAACTTCAGGCCCAGAAGGCAGCAGGGAAACTATGAAATAATTAACAAAAGAGGGAAAATATATATATTTTAGTAGCTGTTATTTGTAAAAATGCTCCTGCATTAAACGCAATCTAAATGAAGCTTTGCACCTGAGCCAGAGAGCAGAGTGTTCCAGCTCACTCTGCAAACGCATGTTTTTGTGAACAGATCAATTAAAGTTTTTGGCATACGGGTGCCTAATAAATATTGTATGTGCTGGAACACGTTCATCTCTTTTTGATACAAATCCATGTCTTCATTAAGGTTCATGTGTGCTACAATTTAATTCTACAAGTCATGTTTTTAGAAATTGCTGGCAGACTGAATTTTTGTCAAAAGCGCTGATCAAAAATGCGTATGCATTTAGTTTGACAGAGTCCTCAGATAGTTAGTAATTTCCAGTGAAGTCGGTGATAAAATAGTATATCTCAATTATTTGCAGATGCCGAACACTTACATAAATACATATCTGATTTTAGTGCATAAAGTGTATTGACAGTTTCCTGAAATTACCAGTGCTACAATCATGGCTCTCATCAGATAGACAAGAAGAAGAAAACACTATTAGTGCATTCCCACAGAGAAAAATGGTACATTTTGAACTAAGTAGCTATCGAAGACCTTGAAGATAATCTATGTAGGACATAATATTTGAGTAAATATCACAATATTTGTATGTGAGTTTTATGCAGCATAACTATGAAGAAACCTTCTCTGTCAAATGCTTATATCTTCATTAGATCCTGTGAAAAGTCTTAAGTATATTTCCAGACATATCTCTATCACCACTTTACAACATTTGGATTACTTGTATTCAGAAGGTACATAAATAGCTTTAGCTGGTTCATCCTTAAGCTGGTATTTTTAACAAATATAATGCCATGGGGCATTCCTCTTGTCAGAACCCATTTAGTTCATCATCTCTTATTATGGCTGTATTATTTTCCTCAAATATTCCACCCTTATGATATGCTGAATTCTCAGATTTTCAACAAATGCTTATGATGTAATTGCTTATGATGCAACTTTTTATCAAAATTTACAAAATGGAAACAAATCAGTTATGGGTTACGATCCTTCTACATAGGTAGAACTATTATTGATGTTAGGCCAAAATATTGTCATAAGTGTTAAAAAAGTGTATAATAAAGCACGGAAATCTTCACATAGATGGTGGAGAAAAGATAAAGCCATAGGTTACTTATTGCAATATTTCCATTTTAATTAAGAATAACGATTCTAATTTATAGGAAATGTTATTGTTGATGTATTTGTTTTGATTCAAGGTGTAGAAGAAAATGGAAAAACAATTTCTACCTTAGAAAAAGGGGGCTTGAATGTGAGCTCTCACCCTCTCAAGATGTTTTATTAATCAAGCCCCAGTGCTATTTCTATTACTGCTTTAACCTGAACCGTCACTGGGAAAAAGAAAGAAGCAGGTACTTGAAATCCTGTCTCCCACATCCTAGCTTACCAGCACTTCAGCTGCAAGGGTAATAACTTATATTTAGAGTTTCTCATTTGTTTCCCATTCTCTCACCTTTCTAATAAGGATTTGTCAAAATTGTTCTTGTTTTTATTTTTGTTTTTTATTTTATTTCATTGTCTTCACTCTCTAAATACATCAACACTGCAGTTTGAAAAATAGCCAGACTAGGAAGGAAATACATCAGTAGTGCAGAATGTAAACTATCTTCGGTCTGGTTTATCAGAAGAGAAAGCACAGGATTATGAAAGAATGAAAATTAAGAAGCGGAGTCTTTCCGAGTCACCATGATCCTCTGGAAATAGCTTATTTGTAATGAACAGGAAAAGAAGTGTAATTTAAGTAATGAATATCAAATTCACTTAAATCTTGTGTCGATAACTTCATAATGTGATTAATATACTGTAAATGTTGTCATGGTTGTGAAAAAGACCATCAAGTAATTAATCCTTCCATGATGAGTGATAAGCACGATGAGCCAAATCTGCCTGGACCAAAACCTGGACAGCCTGGCTGCAGGAGAGGACCTGTCAGCAGGGCTGCTGTAGGTGCAGGTGTGGGAGATGCTCCAAATGGGCACCAAACAACCGCTGCCCTAATCCAGTGCTTGACCTTATAACCACGACAGGGGGTTATTGGTCTCCTGCATGGAAAATGTATTACATGCATATACTTAAACTTTGTCATTTTATGAGTACTTTGTCAGTTTGCTACAGGCAGTATGAAAATACTGGGAAAAGCAAAGTGTGCAATGATATCAGAGCCAGGTGAACAATGCAGAAATGGATCCTGGGTGCCTGGATCTCTAACCATGACTGCAAAGCATAAAGGCTCTGCGGATGGTACCGCAAGGCTACATTTCTGGGCAATCCAGTCTCTGGCCTCCGCTACTGAAAAACATTCCTATAAGCAAGAAGAGTTATTTTGAATGTGCTGTGCTTTTTTTCATGTTGGTGATACTGCCATCCTTTTACTTCCTGAGCACCTCGTGCTGTTGGATTCAGGAGGAGCGCAGAAGAGGACAAACGAGGATGTGTCCGTACAGGGCAGCACCTCTGTGGGTGGGGGACGATGCATGTGGCTGGCAGCACCTGGCTTTGTGCGGCTGCCCTGCATGGGCATGGTCCCCGGGAACTGACAGGAGAGGGGCTGTCACCTGGCTGTCACCAGGGGCAGGTCATCTGGCAAATACCTGCCCTCCTTCCTTCAGTTGCATTTCCTTTTTTTTTTCCAGAAGAAAACTTTCTCTAGAAGAATACACAAGCCCTAAATATTCACCTGTTAGCAATATAATCAACAACAAAAGAATTATTTTAATAGTGTAGACGTATTAATACCAGTAGCTTAGAGTGATATCAGTCCTTTCCACACTTTATGCAGGGGAGGGGAGGGGAGGGGAGGGGAGGGGAGGGGAGGGGAGGGGAGGGGAGGGGAGGGGAGGGGGAAGGGAAGGGAAGGGAAGGGAAGGGAAGGGAAGGGAAGGGAAGGGAAGGGAAGGGAAGGGAAGGGAAGGGAAGGGAAGGGAAGGGAAGGGAAGGGAAGGGAAGGGAAGGGAAGGGAAGGGAAGGGAAGGGAAGGGAAGGGAAAAATAGGCTATCAAGCTTGAGCCAATCCCTCTGAGCAAGGCTTGCTGTTACATGATGTTTGCCAACAAGGGAAGAACAGCCACAGAACTCCTTTAATTACTTGACCTATTCACCTAAAGCTCCAGAAAAAACGATGCTCCAAAGAGAAGGAAATCACTATTTTTTCTGCTACTGGAAAGGGAAATGTTGGGCTAAATAAAAAGTTCATTCTGGGTTTCTACCCAGATTTCCTCCCACAACAGTTGGATAGGAGAAGTGAATATACAAGAGGCACAAAAAAGGGATCCCATTTTTTGCAGGAAAGCTAATGCCAGCAGTACCTCATGTACTCCAGCCTTGATCTTCTGTCTTAAGGGGAGAAGAGATGTGAAGCTGGCACATCTGTGTGCTAACATGTAATACTGCTTTTTTTTTTTTTTGGTCATAACATTCCTGGATAGACTGCCCTACATGGCTGCTAAGGAAATTTGGAATCATGAGAGCAGGACTAGCCTTTTCCCAAGGGGCTGGAGAGACCTTTGCCTGAAGGCACCTGAGATCTCGAGAATAGTCTACCGTGGTCTTGGAGAATTGACAGAGGCCACCAGGGTGCCCTGCTTAGCTGCTTTGAGGTTAAAAAAAAAAAAAAAGCAGCCCAGCTGTTTCTGCTCTGCCTTTTATCTCTGACTACCTGGAGACTGCTCGTTCTCTGCTTGAGTCCATACCTTTGCTGCCTGCAGTCAGGTCATACTGTGTTTTCACAACTATTTCACTGCAAGCCGTAAACTTGGAAGAACAACACTCCTTTTCTGTGTAGCTGTGCAGCAGTTACCAGTTGATGAAGACATGTCAGCAGACTTCAGCAGACCAGGCAAGAGAGACATGATGTTGCAAGGAGACATTTATTTACTGTAAGATAAACTGTAAAAGGGGGAAAAGGAGTTAATTGCTGCTAAAACTGCTTCTGGTAAGCGGAGTGTTTTATTCCTCCTGTAACTCGTTACTACATTTCTGCAACTGAGGCTGCACCTGCCATAGCAGAGTATTCCTGGATACTCTAGAAACTAGTGCAGAATTAATTTCAAAGAAATAACAAGATGTGGGGAGCTGAAGGCTATTGCTGCCATTGTGAAATCCTGTTTTTGTGCAAAATTAATCAACGTGGCTCAGCCTTTGAGTATAAAGCTTCCAATTAACTTTTCTATCAGGAGATGCTAGAAAAGACATGTCACATTTTGGAAATCTGCTAAGTACGATGCACAGGAGAGACAAATTCAAATCAAATTCAAATCACAGAGAATCCTGACTCTGGGGCTGAAGGGTTATGCGAGGCAAACTGCTGAAGCCTACTGAGCCCCTTTGTCCCAAGGAGGCTGCCAGAGAGTTTCCTAGGCTGTCAAATGAAGCAGGGAAGAAAGTTGTGTTGTTGCCTCTTCAAGTTGATTGCTGCGAGAACAGGGGTAATTTTCTCACACTTGACAAAACAGACACAGAAGGGTAAGAGAAAGGGTAGCAAAAAGTAGGGAAGCATGTTTTTGCACTCATGTTTTCAAGGTACGTGGCAGCTGGTCAGTCACAGATGGATGCTCTGGGCTGGCAGGTTGACCATGACAGCTGTTGCTTTAAACCTTGGCGTGCTTCCCTGGTCTGCAGCCTCATCAGGACAGGCTGAATAAAGCTCTTAGGCTAGGCCACAATGAAGGTATGCTCTGGGCTACAGTGTTGGTGTGGTTCAACACAGTTCACTGGATAAGACAGGAATGACAAGAGAGGGAACAGGAGGAGGTGGGAGGAGTGCAGGATGACGTACAGCCATGGGATGATGGAGCAAGAGCTCGTGCAGCTCGGGGCATCCAAGCAGCTGAGACTTGTGCAAACAGGTCAGAGTTATCCAAGCCCTTCCAGTCTTATGCCAGTGCATCCTGCAGCAACTCCACACCTCTTTGTTCTGGTCCACGGTGTTGTGTTTCTTTTTGTATGTGTACATACAAAGCTCCTCAGACTCTAAACTGATGACTGGCATAATTAAAGAATCACATATTCAAGTCACCAATTATAGCTATTTTTCTTTTTCCTTCACATAAAGGTTTTGATAATACCACTGTCCTTAAAATTCAATAGCTTATTGTGTTTGAATTATCCTGTATTTTTCTCCTCTTTCTACTCCTTCTGTCAGTAGCTGTTAGAGACTGTCGTAGCATGTGATGAACTTTCACTGATTTCCTGCAAGTGAGCTAGCAGGTCAGTAGCATCAATTAATTCCAGTATTCTATTCTATAACACATTAGTGCTACTTAGAATCAACCATTTGTTCATAAAATTACAACCACAAAAGGAAGAGATAAGGAAAACGCAACCGATAGCTCTGTATTCCTCAGCCCAGACCCCCCCCCCCCCAAAAAAAAAGTTAATTACCAAAGCTCAATGAATGTCCATTTTCCCTCCGTCTTTTCAGCCTGGCACCCCTAGATCCAGCAGCTGCTGCCCGGATGCCACCAGGCAGGACTGGCTAAATGATCAGGGTTTTTAAGTCTCAGCTTAGAGGGGGCTAAGCACATGATATGCACCTTTGCAGTCTAATGGGGATGTTTGATGTGAAGCCATTGCTAAAAATATCAGCTAGCTGTGCTTCCTGAGTAGGAATTCTCATGAGGAGAAACTTGCTCCTGTAGATGTAGAGCTGCAGCTTCTTTATTGCTTTGGGACCACAAGAGCGACTGTGAGCACCTGTGGCAGGGAAGATGTAAGGCAGAGACAACTAAATGAACCTTCTCTTGGAGGTATAAGACATTGATGTCCCACGTGTCGACCCCTGCTGAACAGAATCAGGAGGTATCTGTGCAGACTGAGCTCAACATGTTTTATTCGGGATTTCTACTGATGTCTGAGAGCATGTGCTGCAGAACAGAAGGAACACTGTTGCCTCCAGGAAATTCCAAAAAACTTCTGGATCACAGTGAAATCATGACTGGGAAGTCTTGAAGGAGGTATGCTCCAGTATTCTGTGACAAGGGACGAATTCAACTGTGGCGTGCTTACTTCCTCCGCCTAAAAGGTCACCTGTCTTACTGCTCTGGTTGTACGAAATTGCTGGGGTATAGGTACAATCACAGTCAATGTCTTATAAAAAGATTACACAGATGCCAATCTGCATATGAAACGGTGTGACAACATGTTTAGTATTGAATGAAATAATGTTCACAGTCTCGTGCTGGTTTGGAATTGGAACATATTTATTAATTTATATTATTTAAAACATTCTTTTTTACACAAATGCACTCATTAAAGATAGAACATTCTGTATGGCTGAAAAAATAAAAGGATCCTTAGCAATTAATTTTTAAAATGGGATACATATGTATCTAATGCATGTATGCATAATATTTATATAAGTTCATGTGTATATCTTTATTATATATGCAGATTTTAGCATGGGTATTCAGCAATGACATAGTGGCTTCAGTTCAAATAGCATGAGCATATTACATCTGAAAGCACAGACTAGAGCAAAATACAGTATTTGGTCTTAAAAACCTGAGAAAATATTCCAGTTAAAAGGAAATGAGGAGCCAAAGCTTTTCAGCATTTGGAAAATGCAACATATCATGTAGCTAATTTACTCTGCACAAATGAGCAGCATTTCCTAGAGGGCAGGGCCTCTCTCTAGGCTAAAACATGCACAGATTAGACCAAACTTGCATTTATGAGAAGGCAAATTCATTTAGAAAAACATTATTTTTTGCTTGTATAAAGAAGACAACCCCTGGAATGCCTCTCACGGTGCTATTTGTTTACTGAATACAGGGATTTTCCTGGGCGCAAAGAAAGGATGTCTTCTGCTTTCATTATGCATGCTCTTTGCTGTGCTGGGAGTCAGGAGCTAAGCAGTGTATTTCACTGCTGCTCCGGCCCTGGCCTCCGAGGCACTCGAGGAGATCCTGAGAACCCGTCAGCTCCTTGGGGGATGCTGCCGAGATGAGGGGCCAGTTTTGCAGCCTAGCACGGATATAATAAAAATGGAACAGCAATGTGGAATTCTTTGGAGAGCAAATTGGATAAGCTGGCCCTGATGACAGCAGAGATTTGTGCCTCTAGCATGTGTTACAGCCATGCTGCCCTGCAGCGAGGAAGGCAGGGACCTGCTCTTCACCCAAATATGCATGAGTTGCTAGGCATGGCTGCCCTGAGGAGCTGCCCAAAAGAGGGGGTGCAGCTTCCACTTTGCCCTCTGTTGAGAAAAGCACACAAGGGATGATCAGCTCCTCCCTCCATGACTTCAGAGCTCTGCTGACAAGAAAAATAAGTCATCAGTGCTTCAGTTTGGCAAAGCTTTGGCTAGGCACCAGGACAACGATGCTTCCCACAAAGCAAGGCCTCCTTTACCCTTTCTCTGCAGGTTTTGTGTGGAAAAAGTGTTTCTTCATGTAAAAGTAAACCTAGATTAACTTTTGGGAAGAAAATGAGATTGTGCAGGGTTAATAGCAGTCTATTTCAGAGAGGAAGATGAACTGAAACATGCTGAAAGTGAACACATGTATAAGAATTTCTTCAGGGTATACAGCCCTCTATGGCAGATTGTTGTGCCAGGCTGTGTGTAAGACTGCGCCTGCTGAGGCTGTGCTTTTCTCAGTTTTATTTTCAGTAGCATCCATAGAAAATCTTTGCCAAACCAGCCTGTGGTGCCAACTGATTTGCTGTGTATGGCCTGAGGCGCTGGGCTATCGAGGGTTTTGTTTAGGCACAGGGAGGAGAAAAACTTTGTTTCGGGTCATGCACAGCATCCCTGGATCCTCTCATTTCTCTGAGCTTTCAGGAAATGAACCTCTTGGTCTTGGGTTGTGTCACCTGTAATGAGAAGAGCAGCTCAAAATGCAGGCAAGACATTCACATGCGTGTGCCTAGCACAGAAAGAATATTTTCAACATGAGCCAAAGGATTCAGGTATTTCATTCAGGAAGACAGAACTCAGATTTGGGTACCAGGCACTGCCAGCACCTTTTTGAAAGCCATGAAACAGCCTTGAGAGTAGAAAACAGCCATGAAATTGCTTTGTCAGTACTTCATGCAAGTTTAAACATGGAAGTGATAAGTGTAGGATGTGACAGATCGGCATCAAAGTATACAGTTTTAGGCCAAGTGCACATGGGGCCAAGTGCTACATGGGGCAGCACCAGGGAGATGACTGAAGATTAAACATCCTCAAAGTTGCCTAAATTGCATGGGCTCCAGAGTAGACTGAAACACCCAAGTATTTACGCCCCATGTTTATGACTTAATCTCAGTTTCAGAGCCTCAATGTTCTGCCTACCTATGGAAGCAGAATGAAACTCACTAAGATTTTTATTTTCCTATAGGGATTTTCTGGCTGGAAAAGGGAAAAAAAAATCAAATGTGCTGCAGTATATTATGTAACTTGTTTTTTCTTTTTTTTTTTTTTTTTTTTTTTTTTGTCCCAGATGAAAAAGTGTTGATTCTTTCCTTTTTCACAGGCTGGCTTCCCAGCTGCTGGCTTCCCCACTTTTATTACAAAGCTCTGCCACTTTAATTTGATTCTTTCTCTGTGCTACATAATTCTCTCACTTTGTGAAGTTTTTTCCAAGTTGACTTCATTCTCTTTAAATGAATCGACTGCTTTCAGCTTTAACCCGATCGAAGCTGTGATTGTGTGTAGTTTACCTGCAGCGTGAAGAGGAAAAAGTCAGTTTGCTTGGTAGAGATCTGAGGAGATCATTTAGCTTGGACTGTCTCTACTCCCAGGACTTCCTTAGGTAAGACTGCTGACAAGTGGAACATCACTTTATTTACTCATCTGCATCTTTTCTTCTGTCTGTTTTAATACTATCCTCCCCAAGTCTATCTGTCAAGGTTATAAACTACTATCCTGAGAAGTGCTTTGTTTGCTGCTGCAAACGGTTACAGGTTCTGCAACACCCTGCACTATTTCTTCATTCCTTGCAGACACAAGGTGGTACTTTTTTTTCCAACAGTTGTGCTGTTTTTTTAGCTGAGAGCTTTCCATCAACACAGCTGCTTTCTGTGCAGCTACAAACATTTGAAAGCATAAGGCTTATGTATAGCAGCCAGAGCCACTTGCGAGAGGTGCTTCATGGCCCATTAACAAAACTGTCATATATGGCTTCCCTTTAATTAAATATTGATAGGGATTTAGTCTTGGGGTAACATTTCAGGATAATATGGAAAAATCATTTTAATCTGCATAACAGATCAACGTGCCACTACACCCCTATACTTCTGGCTGGCTGAAGATGACATACACAAAATGAGAAGGCTGCTCAGCTTCCAGTGCCAGCTGAATCCCTACTGTCATCACTAACACCATAATTAAGGATGCCAGTTAATGTCAATGGCAGTTTATATGAATGGAGGCTTATCCAGTATGGGATTTTCATTCCCATGATGAAAATCACCAACCTGTTTCACAACAGTTTATCAATATAGTGTTTTTTTTTTCTGAGTTTGAATCTATTTTTGAAAAAATTAAGACATCTGCAAAAGTCTCACAGCTCAATATTGACCTTATGCAATTCAATAAATAAATAGTTTTCCAATTGAATGGTTATCATCCTGAGAATTTCACTGCATGCTGCCCACTCCCTTGTCTACCCAAAAGATTGCACATCTCTGGAATGCCTGCCTGTAAGTTGTCTTTGTGTGCAATCGCCAAAATTGCCGAAGGGTTTTAAATGCCTTAGATGGCCAATGCCATTGTGTATAAGAAAGACAGGTAACTACTTTTTTTAAGCTGTAGCCTTTGTATTTAGAGATTACTTCACTTTTAGCCCTGCCTTTTTCCATTAGCCTTTTAATAAGTACTTGTAACTAGTGAACTCTAAACTTCCTTTTATTGTTCAAATAAGAAAAAAAGAAAAAAAAAGATAATGTGCTGACTGTCAATTTGAGTGCAGTATTTAAGACTTCTTTTCAGTTTTTAAGAACACATTTCAGGCTCAGGAGACATTCCACAGAATCAGCAAATTCTGACAAGTATGAATGATTCACTTACACTGTGTTTTTCTATTGTGTGGTGCTCCTTTCTTCTGATACTCAATTTTACAGGCAAAATTGTCTTTGAAGAGTAAAAATGAGTGTCTACCTGGATATACAACAATCTTTGTATTGCAACATTGTGTGAATAGATTAGACTACTTCTAACATGGATTTCTTCTGAATTTAGTTTTCTTCACCGCATTCAATATTACTTAAATATCTTTTTTCTGAATTAATAGAGAATATAATGCAATAAAAACATTAACATACTTTATTCTATCACTTAGAGCATTTTTATTCCCTTCATACCTCATCCATAAGAACGGTATACTTTTCACACCTCCCTTCTTCCACCGAGGAGCCTAGTCTATTTAAAGAGACAATCTTTAATGCCATGGTCAATGGACTCTTTTTCTTTGTGCACTTACCATGGGGTTTTCAGTTGTATGGAATGAAAGAATCCTATAGCATTAGATCTTCTTCCAGGATCTAAGCACTGGCTGGAGTCAAATCCAGCTCTGAAGGTGTTTTCTTCTAGCCAGGTTTATATTGATAACAAGAGCACTTCAGTTATCAGGGAAACTTCTTCCAGCACTCAGTTCTGAGTTTTTAGTTTGTGGAATCCTGTCCTAAGATAGAAAAAGTCATTACTTTATTGTCAAATTCTTGAACAATGGGTAGTCTTTATAATTGTTTCCAAACCCTCTCACATTTGTGCTCTGGAGTTATACAGAAGGGAAAAAAAAATAGAAAACCAAACTGAAATTAAACTAATCCAAAGTAGAACCGCCATCACCAACATACAAGATGCTCCAAACAACAAAGAAAATGGAGCAAATGAATAAGTGGTAGTTAAGCGTTAGTTTTTATTGGAGAATGGTTTGAAGAACAAGCATGACATGAGCATATCTAATAATTCTGCAAGGCATAATGGTAAGGTTGGCCTATTTGGCAGCTATTGCAGAGCAGGAAAGCTGAAACTCATAGGAAGGAAACTAAGTGGTAGCAAATTTTCCAAGAATCACAGAATCCCGCCTATTCTACAAAAACAAACTCTATTCAGTGATGCTGAATTGTACCTTAAAGTAGAAGACTTTTCAGCAAGAAAGGATAAATGTTACAGCTTCAAGAATGTATTTATTACTGCAGCAACAAGAGAGGCTGTGCCAGTGGAACTCTGATATGTTCATTCTTCTGAAACCAAATAATGGGATCATGTACTGTGTCTTTGCAGAAGTATTTGAGCATATGTAACATTTACTAATCCGTCTTTGTCATCCTCAAACATATATGGGATAGATAAAAAAATTCCCTATTCTGTACGCATAGAATTGAAATGTAGGCTAGATTAAGAGACTTGCCCAAGGGCATAGAGGAAGTCTGAGTCTAACCATTGCTCTTGTCAACTGAAGCACCATTTATCAGGTTGCTGATTAAGTGGAGGCTCCTACATTCTATTATTGGTGATGCTGGTCTGACAAGAAGGATGCATTAGTCCTGGTAAGGTGGCATACAAATGAACCATGTTAATTTAAGTACTATTAGAAACACAAGACAGAAGGAAAAAAATCAATGCTTTGTTTTATAGTAAAGAAAAAATCAATAAGGAAAGAAATGCTTTTTTTTCTAGTATCTCAGAAAATGTGCTGGACAATAGGGAATAGTTAGAGCAGATTAAAACTATTTAATATAAGTTGGTGGTGTCCTTTTAGAAAACAGTGGTCTAGAGCTGACATTCTGTAATAAAAATCTGAGTAATATCCAAAAGTAAAAATCTGTGAGAAAGAAATAATATCAAGTACAGGCTGTTATTTTTTTAATTAAACTCGTAGCCAGCTGCAGTGAATCTGTGAAAATTGCAGAAAAGATGCTAACAAACAGAATTCAAAAATAAACATGTACAGCAAATGAGATGCCACATGTAATCCCCCAAACCATGAGGCAGGTTTACGTAAGAAACCTGACAGAGGTTCATTTCTAGTGCTGTGTTTCTGTCTCTGACAGTAGCTCATGGCAGATAGCAAGGGAAAAAAATGTAAAAACAGGACAGAAATGGAATAAAGTTTTCATGGTGTTCACTATTGCTCTTGGCAGTCTGCAGTTTAGAGACTTCCTAAACCAGAAGTTGCATCTGGGCCATCCTATTTAATAACCTTTGACATTTCTTTCATAATTTTTAACTGCTCTTTAAACACAAAATATTCTGTAGACATTGACTCCACCATATAGGTATGTATTATATTAAAAAACAGTGGTTTGGGTTCACTTTAAACTTGCTCAAACTTGCTTTAAACTTGATCATTGGGTATCCCTACTTCCTGTAGCACAACAAATGCAGAAAAATTGTTCCCTTACTCTTCCTCATATTGTTACATAGTTATCTAGCAGATTTCTGTTTCCCCTTGCTCTCTGTCATCTTTGATATTTACTTTCCCTCAAATTCAAATCATTCAATACCTTTAAATATCATTTTGCTCTTCTTTGCATCTTCACAGGTACTTTTGGTCAGAACCATACAAAACATTCAAGATGTAAATTTATGAAGTGCCATGATGATAGTCTCCTATTTGCTTTCTACTTTTCCCTAATAGTTCCTAATATTTCTTTTTGTTTTTCTTTTTGACTGTCAGTTAGCCTGGGGCACTAGATTTCAAACTATGTCTGTATACCTAATGTTAAGTCTGTCAGCTGTTTAACTTTTTTTTTTTCTAAACATTGATTGTCATATTATATGAAGCTTTGTTATTCCTCTTTTCACCCCTTTTCCAGATCCTTTCATAATATGGTTAAAAAAAAAAAAAAAAAGAAAAGAAGAAAAAAAGAAAAAAAAAGCTGACTGGGGAATTCTACCACTCCTATCTGTCCATGGAAAAAACAGGTTCTTTGTTTCCCACTTTCCAGATAGTTTTCTGTACATGAGGGGATCTTTCTCCTGAATCTCAACAATTCAATTTTTAGTGTCTTTTGGTGAAGGGCTTTGTCTAAAGTTTTACGTAAACTGCAATTTAGTCCATTTCACTAGCTGGGTCATTCTTCACCATATTTTCAGTGACTTAAGAATTTTAAGAAATTTGTGATGCATGGTTCATTCCTTGCTGTAACGTATTTGCCATGCATTTATAAATTTGTGTATGTTTTATGGCCTCACCAAATTTGCATGTCAGCCAAATGAAAGTTGTTGATTTACAAGTACTTATTATTTCATAAGAAATGCTTCCTTCTCAAACATATTCAAGTCTTCTAGGAAAGACTTTTATAAGATCTCTTTCCTCCTGATTAATGGGTCACATTTATCCCCACACTTGTTGATTTCCTCAAAGAACGCCAACAGGTTTGTGAAGCGTAAATGTCTTGCTTGACCCTCCTATAATATATTATTTTCTTCATATGCCTACTATTTTTATTCATCATCATTTTTTCAGCCAATATGTATAAGTCAGATTTTCTTCTATAGATTTTCGCACTACAGATGTCATACTTTTCTGTAACTACTATCTCTGGAACCCCATGAAACCCTTAAATCAGTTGATGTTACATTCTTCTGATAACAAGGCTGATGTGAGAAATTGTACATTACTGTTCTATTTCAGTATTAAGCTAGATATCTTGGAAGAATCCTGAGAAATCATTGCTGATTTTTATATCAATTTTGTTTTAAAACCTTCAGTTTGAGACACATGCTTTGATGCACCACTGTAAAGAAAGATTCTCCCAGAGCGAACAGACACAAAGAATTCATTTAGCTTCCCTGTTATGGCCTTGTTTCCTCCAAGAGCTCTTCATGTAGTTTGTTTCAAAGAGATGGTTAGGTTTCTTCTTCCCTTGCAAAACTAATGTTAGTATGTTATTCTTCAGTGACAGGAATCAAAGAACAGAATACGTTGGGTATTATTTTCTGGTCGGTACCAAGAACATATGTGTACTGACACACACACACGATCTTGGGCTGCATTTTGGATACTGTGGAAGAGAAGCCCAGACACTCAAAGAACAGTGGAAGAGAAAAGGTCTGGTAGGTCTATCCTGAGCAAGAAGTGAAAGCAAAAAGAAGTGACTTTTCTCCTCCAAATCAAAGCCTCATAAGAACATACCAGATATTTCAACAGTCTTAGCAGTTATGATACGTACCAGTTGTGACTATGCTTTACTGGTGTAGTCCTTTTGAAGGTGGAACAAAATAAGCATGCAAGGACAAGGCTGTGTTTGTGATGTACTTTATTTGAAGGCAGTCCTTTGGGAAACAGGTAAATTCTCTAACTTCCTGTTTGCTGTATAGCTTTTAAATAGTTTTGTACACAGGTAAAAAGTCTGACAGATTTTTGTTTTGTTTTTATTTTTCACCTGGGATTTTAAGATTGATACAGGCTGCCTGTACTCTGCACTCTGCCGGATGGAAATTTTTTGATGAGAGTTTCTGTTAAGCAGTACCCCTTGAGGGAGACTGGACATAGCTATGGGAGTGTAGCTGCTTCACTGGAATTTTCAAAGGGGGCAATTGGGCAGCAGGACAATAACTGTTATCCAGTGGCTGAGCCAATTCAATAGGATGCAGGAAACTTCCACGTCTATGCTTTTGCCACGTCTATGCCAGTGAGTCATTCCCATTGGGTGGTCTTTGATGGATGTATTTCTTTCTCCACACTTATGTAAATAATCCTTGATCTGGAGAGAGATGTTGAGATCTATAAATCATAGATACTGGGCTAGGCAATATAAGATGCAGCACTGAGAATGCTACTGGAATAACTGTGGCTTTGGGGAATGAAAGTTAGATATTCTGGGCTCTTTATCATCAAATACAATTTAATATGAATTATTTAATTTGAGCACAATTCACTTTCTACTCCTTAAAAAGAATGGAAAATCACTTTACTTATCATATGTCAGTGATCCAGAAACACTTCAAAAGTCTCTCTCAGATGTCTTCTCCCTCCTGAACACACCCGTTCATATTCTAACTCATAGTGTGATGATCTCAAACGTAAGTCTAAATCGAGAAAATCTAAAATCTCTGAAAGAAGATTGGGATAGTTCAGTAAATGTTCTAACCATACTTTACTATGGATCTGCAAACACAGTGTAATGATGTTGAAATTCCAACCCAACCCACCCCCAAAACCTGCCACTGACTCTCTGAATTCTTCCCTGCTGTTCTCCTTGGCAGGCCACTTACTGCACTGCCAGAGCAATTCTCCAGGCAGAGCTGAGATATCTTTTATTTTTCATTCCAATGAGCCTTTATTGTGAGGGGGCAGGAACAGATCAGACGAAGGAAGAGGATTTATTGGCTTGGGTTTTGTGTGTACTTTTTTATTTTATTTTTATAGTGTGCAGTTCTGGGATGACATATACCCCTTTAGGTCTATTTTCCAGATTCTTCTTAGATGCTTATAGTTAAAATGAATCATTATTTCTTTATGCTAGTTCTTTTCTGAGTATGTAAAATCCAAGTTTCGTCCCCCCCGAAAGTCGGACACAGTGTTCCAGTTTTGCCTGTGTCACTACTACATTCTGTCCCTGATGCAGCATCAGTGCTGTTTGCAATATATTGCATATATCTGTGACGAGAAATTTGACCTGAGGCTTGTCGTCAAGCTCCTACGGCCTTGATATAATCGACTGTTTGGCTTTTGACAGCCCTCTTCAGCAATTGTAATTAACCCTGTGGACTGAGGGATCCTCACTCCAGCACAACACTAAATTTCTCCCCTCTAGACAAAAAAATTAATGGATCATTTAAAGCAGGTTTCTTCCTGAATCACCTACTGAAACCTCTGTTGAAGATGAAGAAGAATTGTGGTACCTATTTGCCATAAACTCAACAACCAAATAATAAAACACTTCTAATACATCAAGAGCCCTTGACTGTCCAGCTGCCAACTGGCAAGTAAAAGAGTACCGTATCTATCCACGTGGCTTCTTTATCCTGTGGCATGTTTGGCAATCTTAAATTATTATAGTGGTTTCACACCAGTAGGTTGCTCAGCACCACCATGCCACTCTCTCACTCCCACTCCTCAAAAAGGCAGGGGGAGAAAATATGTTGAAAAAAGTCAAGGGTTGTGATAAGGGCAAGGAGATCCCTCACCAAGTACTGCAACAGGCAAAACAGACTTAGCATAGGGAGATTAATATACTTTCTTGCCTATCACTCACAGACTAGAACAGTGAGAAAATAAAAGCAAACTAAAAACACCTCCTCACCCCCCCCCCCACCCCCCATCCACCCTCTTCCACCTCCTCCCCACGAGTGGTGCAGGGGAACAGGGAATAGGGGCTATGGTCAGTCCCTGACCCTCCGTCTCTGCTGCTCCTTCTCGGTCACTCCCTGCCCCTGCTCCCCGTGGGGTCCCTCCCACGGGATGCCGTCCTGCCCGAACTGAGCCTGCGGGGGCTGCCCACAGGCAGCAGCTCTTCAAGAACTGCTCCCACATGGCTCCATACCATGGGGTCCATCCCCCAGGAGCAAACTGCTCCAGCACGGGTCCCCCACGGGCGGGCGGCAGCTCCCCCCAGACCCCCTGCTCCTGCGTGGGCTCCTCTCCAGGGGCTGCAGCTCCGGCCCGGGGCCTGCTCCTGCGGGGGCTCTCCATGGGCCGCAGCCTCCTCCAGGCCACATCCACCTGCTCCACCGGGGGCTCCTCCACGGGCTGCAGCGTGGAGATCTGCTCCGTGTGGGACCCATGGGCTGCAGGGGGACAGCCTGCTCCACCAGGGGCCTCTCCACAGCCCGCAGGGGAACTTCTGCTCTGTAGCACCTCCTGCCCTCCTACTGCACTGACCTTGAGGTCTGCAGTTTCTCCCTCCTCTCTCCCAGGTGCTGTGGTGCAGCAGTTTTTTTTCCCTTCCTTAAATCTGCTCTCCCAGAGGTCTAACAGGGTTGCTCCCTGGCTCAGCCCTGGCCAGCAGCAGGTCCCTTTTGGAGCCGGGCTGGAGCTGATTCTGATCTGACTGGGCTCTACTCACAGAAGCCACCCTGCAGACCCTTGCTACCAAAACCATGCCACGTAAAATTAATACAATCATAAAGCTTGAGGGCAAAATGGTATTCTTTAATTTGAACCCAAGTTCCTGGCAAATTAATATCTGTCAGGTACACATCAAAGTAGAGTAGGTTGATAGTGTAATCTGAGTATTGCAGCACAAAAGACTATAGAAATTAAATTACAGTTGTGATATGTGCAATCCAGACTCTAAAGAGCAATATGTAACACCAAACCTGGAAACCAATCGTATGAACTAAGGCAGCAAAGGAAGCAGTGAACATATTCTCATTAAATTTTGCTTCTATCAAAAGCCCAAGTCAACCTGTCAAAGAAATCCCATTAGAACCAAAGCAAGAGCCTAGATACAGACCCAGTGAACTACTACTGGAGTTTTGCCTCTGCTCCAGGGACTTTCTTCCATCTACAATTCACCACGGATTTGTTTAACAGCAGGAACTGTTTGTTTAAGACCTCAGGTGTGCTTGATATTTTCTTTTGCAAAAGCAGATATAACCTTCTCCATTTTTCTAAAGAAAAATTAATCCCAACTGAGAAAAAAAAGCACTGGAGAAAGAAGGATTTTTTTTTCCTTCCTTTATCTCATTCAATTCTGCTTAATTGAAAAAGTAAAAAAGTTCTGAGAGCCTATTCTTACACGTTTACTCCTTACTTACAGCATCACTAGGAAAAAAAAAAAAAAAAGTTTTAAAATAAACTCCAGGCAAAAGACTTTGAGGAAGAGAGTTGCAAGCCTGTGCCATAATCAGCCATGTCACTTCCGTGAAAGGACCAAAAGTGTTTTTCACTAGGCTTTTACCCAAAGACAGCTAGCTAATATTAATAACATTCGTACTCTGGGAGAAATGCAGCCTAGGGGTCTGAGCTATAAAGGCTCCGGTCACCTGCAGCTCTGATCAACTTCAATGGGAAGTAGATATCTCTGTAGATCAGAATTTACAGAAACAGAAATTCAGCCTGAGGATAAAATGAGATTTTTTAAAGAAATTTAACTTACAGAGAGAAATGTGACTGCTTAAGGTGGCTGCAGGTTGCGTGTCAGGGGGTCTCTCCAAAGGCCCCAGCTAGCGTTTGATGGAGTCGTGGCAAGGAATCTAACATTGTGACTACAAATCATCTCAATTATTCCTCTCCTTAATTTAAAAACAAACAAACAAACAAACAAACAAAAAAAAAAACAATCGTAAATGATTGATTTCCATCTGATATAGGGGAAAATGAAACCCCAACAGAATATCAGACATAAAAGAGTGAATGGTATGACAGCTTTATCTTTAAGGAATAACTGGTTCCCAGTTCTTTGAATGATCCTTATGTAGAAGTTAGTGGTGTGAAACAAAACCTAATTTCTTGAATAAAAGTTCTAGAATTCATCCCAATAGTCCATGAAAATTGTGAATGTGCAAATAAACATCTGTTCTCAAATCTGTCAGGAAAAGAAATTTAACTGGAGCCTTGTAATAAAAGGAAGACAAAAGATGACATGAGGATAAAGAACTCTAATTATTTAAGTTTCAGAAATCAAACAGCTAGTGGAACAAAGCTCATTTCAACGTCAACACCTAGATTGCTTTCTCAGCTGATAGCTATTTTGCAGAAAATAGTGATGGGGGCTGAACTGCAGTTAAGAACCAAGGAAAAGAACTGGACAGTGTGCTTTTAGTGTATGGTAAGGGCTAAATTTTCAGAAGTCCTGGACATTTGTTTGTTTCCCCTGTGACACTAATTGCCATTTTTTCAGAGCAGTTAAGTGCCCAGTAGGCTCAGGTCCTTTGACAATCTGGTTCACTGCTATCCTAGTTACCTGCTTGGCTAGGTAGGACTGTGGAAAGACTTCCCAAGTCTTATAGCCACCAGATTAACTGGTTTGCTTGTTCTTTTTCTCTGCTGCTGCTGCTGTTTTTAGGCAGACCCAGGCTACAGCTCTTTATGAAATTACTGCACTTGTTCTACAGCCTGCGTCTGCTTGAGGAGTCAGTAATTGTGCTAAAGCCTCATTTAATTTTACTAATGGGGAAAGGAAGGTTTTATTTTGAAAACCTTTGAAGTTAAGAATTGAATGTCCTATGAGGATGGCCAAGTTAGGAGTGGTTAGTTCAACCAAACCAATTTATGGCTGACTTGGTGTAATATTCTTAAAGGTCTTCAACAACTGTTTTACTGCTAGAGCAAGACTTGACTTTTAACTTTTTTTCAGCTAGCGCTTTGCTGGTTCGTGCTCTATGATAGCCTTTCCACAAACAAGTTAAATAGGCTTGCATTAGCAGGGGCTGACACCTTGGAGCACAAGGCCCTGTTTATGTGAAATTTTGTTGGGTCATGTTTAGGGAATACTTTCTAGTTAGGGTTAGATTTCACGGAACTATTAGGATTTGAGCCACGTTTTCTTCCATCTGTTTCTAAGCCCTGAACTGAGCTGTAGGGCAGTGTGAGACGAGGTTTGCTTAGTTTTTCTTGCTGGAGATGTTCTGCTTTGAAAGTAGTGATGGCTCCTTCTCCAACAAAATGTGTTATGTGTATTAAACAGAATGGTATCATGTGAGAAATTAATTGCAGGTAGACCAGTGGTCAGGGTATTTTAATGGGAAGATGGGACCATGGGGTTAAATAAGCTTAGGCAGGGGAGGGAGTGATCTTGTAGCTTGGCATGGAACATTCAATCCCTGATCTACTGGTCACGTGTCACAGAGGAGATCTTGGCAGCATCTAAGCTCTCCCCTTCTTCATGTATCTTATAACCACCTAATGCGAAGAGTCCATTATTTACAAGCCTCTGCCGGAAATAACTCTCCAGCACGACTGTGGATAGCCAGGGAAATTGCTTTGTTTCTTATCTTCTTCCAACAAACAGTAAACTAAAGCAGCACAACCAACTTTCATTATCAAAATTACACAACGTGTCCATTTCGTTCATGTCAAACGTGGTACCATTAGCACCCTGCTTGCTGCTGTTGTTCTAATGACATCAGTATAGCAAGGTCTGGTGATAACAACTGAACAAGGCATCAAGCTTTTGCATGAATGAACACCTAAATCTTGAATCCATAAAAGGGACCTAGTATATCAGCTATTCAGCTATGAACTCAGTATCTTACTAGGGAACAAAGGCAACGTGGAGCAAATGGAGTACTGAGAACGGAAGAAGAGAGAGAACCGGGAGCTTTGTATTTCCCTCTCAGCTCTGTTACTGACCTGCTGTTACTGACCTTCAGGATGCTCTCCCTTCCCTTCTTTCTTGGTCACTGGAGGATGTGCAGTTCTACGAATACTAATGCTTTAAGCATTTGTGCAGTGCCTACATGTGGGGGGTCCCAGTTTATTGGGGGTCTCTAGGCCCTGTATGCAAACACAGAAAAATAACTTTCATTTGTCTGTTTTCCAGCTCAAGTTTTAGCCCAAAGACTGCATACTCTGTTGTTTTTTTGTTGTTGTTAGTGGTGGTTTTCTTTTCCTCTGCTCTGATAGCTCATAGTCTAAATCATAATTTCTGAGCCATGTAACTTTTTTTCATTAAAAGCAGACAGAAAACTATATCAGCAGCCTCTGTGATTGCAGAACTTACTGAATGTAATCATCTCCAGTAATTAGATCTAAAGACAGAACACTTGGGAATGTGCAATTCATGAAAGTTTCAATGTTACAAATTGTAATTTGTGCAGTTTTTTTAAACTATGAAATTATCAAACTTATATGAATGACTTTAAAGGCCTTACTGGGCCTTTAATTTAAAAAAAGGACAACAAAATAATCCATTGCATACCTGGTACTGTATCAGAAGTACTTGCTAAGAGGTACAGAGAATTCTACAATAGTGTACAGAAGGGTGATGTTCATAGAATCATAGAATATCCCATGTTGAAAGGGACCCATAAGGATTATCCAGTCCAACTGCTGGCACCACACAGGTCTACCCAAAATTTTAGACCATGTGACTATGTGCGCAGTCCAAACGCTTCTTAAACTCCGACAAGCGTGGTGCGTGACTACTTCCCTGGGGAGCCTGTTCCAGTGTGTGACCACCCTCTTGGGAAAGCACATGGGTTTGAACAACAGAATTAGCAGAATTTTCTTATAGATTGATGTCTTAATAATAGGTTTAAGTTCTGATTGTGTCAAGCATACATTGGGCATTAATGCAGGTGCTGCGTCGTACAGAGTCGCGTCGCTGGTGTGCAGTAAGGGACAAGATCACCGCACACCTTCAGTACCAACCAGTAGAAGGCTGTTCTTCTCTACCGAGCCATTTTTGTGAAGCTTTAAGGATTCAATTCCTCTACCAAGCTTGGCTGAGCCTGACCAACAAGTTCAAAAGGAGAGCAACAGGACCCCATGCATGTGCATTATATAGTATATGTCATTGTAAAAGATTCATTCTTTACAAACTACATAGTAATGATGAAACAAAGGAAGGGCAGAAAATAGGAAAAGTTTGAAGATGCACTCTGGAAAGCATTTCACCAAAGCTTTTATATCTAGAGGTGCACGCTCAGTGAGTTTTGGGGATTATCCCCTAAGATGCATGATGTTCTCTGAGTTTGCAAATCATTACATTACAGGATCAGCTGGCTGGTGGTAATTTTAATTCTGTAAACTGTAGTGAGAAATGCAGGCTTTCACACACATTACTGTGAATCCCTAAACTTTCAAAGATTTGAATTTGCAATCTTCATTTCACCATATATTTCATTTGCTTCTCTGATACAAATGAAAAAAAAAAATCAGTTGTGATACAAAGCATTTTACATGTTTGATGAAGCAAATGCTGTAGAAGATCAATTTTTTAATTTTTTTTTTTCAGATTTTAAGGGCTTGTCTTTGTGGGACATGAGTTATAATTACCAACTATCCATGGTCTTATTATATATTAATAATGTTGTCATGAGTATTTGAGTAAGAAAAAACATCTTTTTAAAAGATTCTTTTTAATTTCAGATGCATATATATGTATGCATCATTCTGAAAATAACCTATGTTTTTTTACAAATAATTTAAAGAAAAACAAATACTAAACCGTATAATTCCTGTTATGGAAGTTTTAAAGAAAATTAAAGAATGAAATTAAATATTGGTTTGAGCTATAATACTAAATCAGTTTTGACAATAAGAGCCTTTATTTTTTGTTATCTTCGTGTAGGGTTGAGAAGATATTTTTTTTTATTTCCACTTATTCATTAAGCCTAGTTCAATGTTTAATACCATAACAGTTGAGAAATCCTGTGAAAACTGGAGAGGAAAGTTGTGTTTTTGTCTGGGGGGGCAGATGGTTGCTTCTTTTTCCTCCAGTAATATTAAAAAACTATGAAAGGATAAGATACTAATTTAAAATGTCAAACAATATGGAACAGTGTTTGTTTTTTTCCATGAAACCTGTGAAAGCTGATGATTCTTCTATTGAAATTTACTGTGAGCACAAATGTATCTAGAGCAACTTGAGTAACAAACAAAATAAGGTAATTATAAATAATAAAGGCAAAAGTTAACACTGATCTGTACTTTCAACTGAATTTCAGATTCCATCCGAATAGAGCTAGGCACAAGCTTTAGAAATACTTCATTCAGTTTTGTAACACAACAATAATGCAAAAACAAAAACCAAAGTGCATCCTTTGGTTTGCAAAGGGAAAGAATGAGGTATACTGTTAATACTATGTTTATAGAAAATACTCTATTTAAATGTTCCATGCTATTTTGTACATGCCCACACATATGTACATGCAAACATGCTTTGTTACCTCTTTTCAAGCAAAAATGCAGTAACGTCAAATAAGCTTGTGAGCTATTATTAAAATTAAATTTCCCCTGGGCAACTAAAATTGGGGTGAAAATATGCGCATGAAAACCCATTTATAATCACTCTTGTGTCCCGTAATTACAAGCACAAAATATTGTGCTTTGAATACACAATTATTTTTCCTCAGAATGAACCCATATGCACAGGTCATGGTTTCAGCTTCTCCTTCTCCCTCTCCAAAGGTTTCACTACTCAATTTTTAATATTATTTAGCTACTGTGACTAAGATGGTAATAACACTTCTCTAAAGTTTACATTTGCAAAACCTCCATCAGTTTTGCAACAGGCGTATAAAAGAAAAGTGATTTAAACCGGCAGAACTTGTACATGTTGTATAAAAAAAGTAGCATGTGTTTCCCTCTCTCTTTAATGTTGCATTAATGGGCATAAAGGGAATTGTTGCTGAGTTGGAATATATACATTAGCTTCCTCTGAGCTTAAAGGGGCAGAGAAATTGATCTCACCACAGAAAGTGAGCTTTTCTCTTCATGATTTTACTTGAGCCGTGAGTTGTTTTAAACAAAACCAATCTTCATTCCCACAGTTTAGAATAAGACTTTTTTTTTTTTTTTTAAATTAAGAATGTGTTTTATTTCTATTTTACCTAGATTTTGCTAAAGTTTACTAGAGACAAATCATAAGGTAAAGGCGGGCTTTTCAGAACTTAAGTCAGCAGCAGCAAAGACCTTTTTTAAAAGATGTTTCATAAACAGATGACATCCAAAGCTTAAATTTCCCATGGTCTATGGAGATGATTTTTGTATTGCAAGTAAAAATAATAATAAACAATATGTATCTCCAAGCATGTAAAAATTTGATTTGCAGAAGCATGAGGAAAGTCCTTGTACTGAAGAGCCCACAGTCTAAATGACAAAGGGATTTTTAAGTTTTGTATTCTTGCATGTTAAGCAGAAAAAATAATGTTGTAACATATCATTATATGATGAATAATTTAAAAACAATTAATGACAACAGACAATTGCAACTACAGCTTGTGTGATAATTCTTCAATAACTACTTATCAGTCAACTAAAGAGACGTCAGAGTAGTGAAAAACGAAAGAACTAGAGCAGTGTGTGCACAGTAGCCTTTGAGAAGTGGCATGGCATAAAGAAAATAGAAGAAATAAAAATGAAAAGATGAAAGCTAACCTAGTTTTAAAATAGTTATGGAAGCTTGCTTTTTTTTTCTTGAAGAGTTGTTTAAACTGCTTATTTATAATTCAGCCTCTCAAATATACATGAATTGTTAGAGTAATGTGTACCTTGGCTTTGTCTCTTTCTGTTTCCAGACTGACTGCTATTTGAAGGCCTTATTTTATACAGCTGGGCTAATACTATTCCACAAATTGCTACCTTTCTAAAGCTGTGATGTGAACCTGCCTGAACAACTGCCACTTTAGCACCACAATAAAAAATACCTTTCATATAACAACTCTCTTCCTTTCAGGAGGAATAATGAAACGAAGCAAAATAAAAAGGAATGATCATCCGTTTCCCCAAGTAGCAAATCTGACAGTGCACATAGCCGGAGGAGTCACTCTTTGAGGATATTTTCTCCCCTATAAAATTCTGGACATTCAGAGATGCTCAATGGCGTACACATCCTGCTGCACGATTCACACTGAGTATGCCCCATACTCACAGTGACACCACATCATCAAAGCCCACCCCGCCATTGCACGGGAACACCTCTCACTCCACAGGCTTGCAGAGGTTCCTCCTTTTTTGTCTCTATGTGTTCTCATTGAACACAGGGGGATACCAGGAGAAACTTCTTTTATTACAGTTGGAAAGATGGGGCATGCTGCCTGCATGAGAGCAGGTGAAGGAAAGCATGCGGTACATGCCCCCTGGTGCGTGGAAGCTGCAAGAGGCTGTATGCCTGCATTGGGGTGAGCATGCACATACTCCAGGCCTCACTCTACTCATGTGTTAGGCTAAAGATGGTTGTCTTCAGTGCTCTTAGATGTCCAGATGAAGTGCCTGAATAGCTGTGAGGTTTTGTTTTCATGTGGCTATTAACAGGCAGACAATTGGTTTTTAACTTGGTAAAAGGTATAGCCTATGTTTGGGGTCTATTTCTTCACACCAAGGCTACTCATTAAAAAAAAAAAAAAAAAAACAGTTTTCAAAATTTCAGTATCCCTAACCTTAGAGAGCAGATGTTTAATTAAGTTTCCTGTCTAACAGCCAGCTTTTGCACTCTCTCAAGCCTGGGCTAATGAAAACGGTCATCATACAAGTTTAACTTAAATCATTCCCTGACACCACCATTTCTATTTCAGCTACTGAAGCCTTTTTGTTTTACCTTTAACTGCTTCCTAGCAGAATTAAGATAAACTAGTATAGACTGTTTTAAAAGAAGTGTGATGACTGTATCATGACTGTTTTAGCTAATGCAAGAATCTCAGGCAGACGAACAGAAGGGAAAGTGCCTTGAACAGAGATGCAGAGTTTGATTCTCATCCAGAGATGCAGTTACTACTGCAGTTGCAGATGCTACTGTTGCCTAGTGGAAGAGCAGAATGGGGAAACCTGGACCTGCATTTCTTGTAACAAGAAGTTGTTACAAGTGGCCTTGAAGTAAGAGTCTCATGTTTCTCTTTTCTAGTTTAGAATTCACATTGAAGGAAACACCAAACATTTGGTCCACTAGCAGATATGGAAGATTTTGACTATAGTATTCTTAAATTTTATAGTACAACACTACAAAGTGGTCAGGTCTCAGTTCTGCAAAGGTCCTAGCACTAGGTACTATCCATCACTTGATGTATCTGTGAAGCAGAATGCACAGAGGCTGAAGTTCAATAAGAAATCTTTAAGATGAAGAGAACAGGATATTCACTTCTTACTTGGCCAAGGAGGCAAAGATGAGCTGCAGTTTGATCCTCTGAAAGCTCTAAGGGTTTGCCTTTCCTTTCACACAGCAGTATCTTGAACCTTCAGCCCTGGCTGATCTATGTGCTGAGTAGTTAGATCAGGGAGAGGCAGAGGTCTCCTACAGAGAGTTCTGAATGCTCAAGATCCTTTCAGCCTTCGTACCAGAGCTTCACATGGGAACACGTGAAAATGTCAGAACCATAAATTAGCTTTTCCCTCCTCTTCATCAAAGGCAGCCTTACCTTCCCAGGTCCTCTATTTCATTCTGTCTTGCTCTAGCCACCACTAACTTCTGCCTGAAAGCAAAGTTTACATACTTGTAAGTGCAAAGTTCAAGTTTTTCTTACAGTATAAGTGATGTTGCATACTGGTTGCTCAGCCCATGTCCTGGTTCAAGCTATATCAGGCATAAAGTTACTGTTTAAGAAAAAGCAAAGATTCAATTCATTATTCAGAAGTAATGATAGGATAATTAGAAGACAAATACTTCTTAATGATTATTAGTAGGAAATGAGAAAGGTCTAGCTTAGCTCTATGACATATAGTCTAGAAACTGTATAGCAATCTGGAATTTCATTCTGCTAGTGTAACTATTTGGCTTCCTTGCATCCTTCAAAACTTTAGTCTTGTATCTTGAAGTTTTAGAAGATTAAACCATTATTTGTCTGGTGAATATTCGACTCAGAGTTATGAGATGGTGTTAATGGAAATAATTTTGTAAGCTAGGCCAGACTCATAGATGTTCAGAGAACCCAGCTGACAAAGAGTTTAGCACCTGCATCCTCCCATGGAGCAGTTTAAGTGCCTGGGTTTTCACAAGTAACAGTCACTCGTGAAGGTACTTACCAGTGAAACATTAATATCCAGCAAATTTTCATTGCTCTCCTGAGTGCGGATACTGCAGTGCTACAGTTTTAATGAAAACATTTCTGAAAACATTGCCTAGCCTAAAAAATTCTTCTAGTGCCAAGGGGCACTCAGGGGAATCCAGCCCCAGCCACGAGCAGGAGGAGCAGGGCGCCGCAGGCTGCCAGGGATCCACTGCAGCAGCGGGGTCAGTGCACCTGGGACCGCTCTGGAACATCTATACAGCAAAACCCATAAATTATTGCACTGCTATGTCATCTAATGCAGGTTAACAGGGAATAAATAAGCGAGCAAATAAGCAAATAACCTTTTGGGTCCCAAGCCTTTGCCCGGCTCCAGAAGGAAAGCACCACGCTTACAGACCCCTCTCCAGCTTCTCTTTGGCGTTTCCGTCCCAGCAGCCGGACTGAAGGCGCTTCAGCCATTATTGCTAAAATAGCCGCTTCTGCCCATTTCCCCTGCAAAAGGGAGAAAACGTTGCCGTGCCGAAGCACCTGCCAGCCGCTGGGAAGCACAACCCCACTTCCCAACTCGCCCATCTCCCCCCCCGCACGGCCAGGGAAGGCTGCCGAGGCAGGGCGCCTCACAAAGCTCCCCGACCCCCTTCCATCCCTCTCCCTCCCGTTGCTGCGAGGCCCGGAGCCCCCCGGCCCCCCAAAAACCCCCCAGCCGCCATGTGAGGGAAGCGGGGCCGCGGCGAGCCCGCCCCCAGGGGCGGCGGGGCCTCGGCTCCGGCTGAGGGAGGGAGGGAGAGAGACGAGGAGGGAAGGAAGGAGGGTTGGAAGGAGGGCAGGCAGCCCGCAGCCCAGCCATGGCAGCCGGCCGGGGGGCCCGGAGCCGAGCCCGCAGGTAGGGAGCGAGGCGGCGGCCGGGCTGGGGGCTGCCCGGCGCCCAGCAGAGCCCCCCGAGGGGGCCGGGGCGGCGCTGCCCGGCCCGCCGGAAAGTTTGGGGCAGGGCCCGCGGGGCTCCGGAGGCGGGCGGGGAGGGAAGGAGGAAGGGGGGGGGGGGGGGGGCTCTTAAATGGCTCCGGGGAGCCCTACCTCGGCCGCGGGGCTGCGCCGGCAGCTGGCAGCGCCTTGGCTCCCCGTGGCCGGAGCAGGTATTTTGGTTTGCTTTGCCGGTTGGCGGTGCGGGAGCCGGGAGCGCCGCTAAAGTGCGGAAGGTGCGGGTGAAACGTGCCCCCCTGCAGGAGCTCCGTGGGGCTCCGCCTGGCCTCAGGAGCACGGGAGGAGGAGGAGGAGGAGGAGGAGGCGGCGGTGTGTGCTTGTGCGGGGAGTTGAGGAGCGGGGCGGCTCGGCTCTGCGCGCTTTAACGGGCTCGCTCTTAGTTGTCCGTTAAAACAGACGTCCTCCCCGGTGGGTATGAAGCCGAAAAAAAAGCAAACTTCACTCTGAATAAGAGGTTAGTGAAAACCATCGGGCATGCAGTCAGCAAGCAGGGCTCAACCGGCTGATCTCGGCTCCGGACCGCGCTGCGTTTCGGGGAGCTCCGCTTAATTCGGCGCGTGCCCCCCCGACGTGTGGCCGTAACCCCACGGCGCCCCGATCCTCGGCAGGCCGCCGCTGCCCCGAGCTGCGCCTCCTGCTTTTACCGAGCCGAAGACGTCCGTGCCCAGAGCCCTGCTATTTATGAGACATCGCGGAGCCGGGCTGGAGGAGGGATGCAGCACCAGGCTGTTGTTTGCCTCTGGCGCGAGGTGCCGAGGCAGGCTGCGTGTTGTTTGAGATGCTGGAGGCGCGAGGGGGGAGAGAGGCGCGCGAGCTGAAGTGTTGCTAATCGCTCTCTTCCTAGGGACCGTGGATCTGCGGAGCGCTTCCCTCCGATGTGAATGCAGTGTCCCCTGTGGGATGCAGTAGGTGATGCCCAGCTCTACTGCAATGGCAATTGGAGCTCTCTCTAGCTCGCTCCTCGTAACCTGCTGCCTCATGGTTGCCCTCTGTAGCTCCACCATACCCGTGCAAAAACTGGCCAAGGCTCAAGACAAACAGGAGATAAAAGCGAGCCAGGAAAAGAGGGATCACACATCGACAAGGGATAGCCAGACAGGCCCGGGGAAGATGAATGAGATCGGCAGGAGCGGGAGGGAGGAGGGCACCAGGGACTGGAAGAGCAAAGGAAGCAGGACCTACTCGAACAAGGAGTCGTGGACTAAGCAAAAGCAGGCTTGGAATAGCCAGGGCACGGGAGGTAAATCCGGGAGCGTTCAAGTCCAGGAGCAAAGGGACGCAGCTGCCGAGGACCCTCGGGTGGCTGAAGACTCGTCTCTCCCGGCTGCTGTGGCGAGCGCTACTCCCGAGCCTCCGGAGGAGTATGCCTACCCGGACTACCGCGGGAAGGGCTGCGTGGACGAGAGTGGCTTCGTCTACGCCATCGGGGAGAAGTTTGCACCGGGTCCCTCCGCCTGCCCCTGCCTTTGCACTGAAGAGGGACCACTGTGCATACAGCCCGAGTGCCCCAGGCTCCACCCTCGGTGCGTTCATGTGGACACCACGCAGTGCTGCCCGCAGTGCAAGGAGAGGAAGAACTACTGTGAGTTTCGGGGGAAAACCTACCAGACCCTGGAGGAGTTCATGGTAAGGGCTGAAGCAGAAAGTCGTTTCGTGGGTCCTTCTGTCACTTGAAGTGACGTGGTGGTGTCGAAATGCTTTCTCGGAGGGTGTTTTGGGCCTCCCCCTCCCCTTTTCATTTCTGTGTTAATGCAACTTCTGCAGTGCTGTAAAATATTCCCCTCAAACATGACCTTTCTTGTTCTGTGATACTGTAACATTTTTAAATGAGGGGGCTGATCTTTATTAATTCCTCTGGTATTTACAGTAAAAAATGCTACGGGAAGGGATGCTGCTTGGTGGTAAAGTAGATTTTATGAGAATTTCCAGCATTGCATGGGTTCCCTTAGTCTACCATTAACAGTGAAACTTCTGCCTTGCAGGGGTCAAGCAGGGTTTGGGGAGCTGACTCCCACTCCTAGTAATCGGACAGTGGTGATACCTTTTTCCTAAGTCATTACTTTTCTCCTTGTTATTTGCTGCTTGAATTGGGCTGCCAAGGTTGTGTAATACTTGGTTTCTGAGAATGGTTATGGGCCTTCTTTTTAGTAAGAGCATGGCTTACAATCTGGATTACAGTGATGCTTAAACAAAGGACTTGAAAAGCTTTGTTTAGAGAAAACCTTTCAGAGCAGGGCCTTTTAAGCATCACTGTGCAAGATCATTATTGTTGAAAACGCAACTTGTTTATTATGTTGTACTGAAAAGTTCAAGAGTTGGGGCCAATTTCCTGGTTGCTTATCTTGACTTTTTCCCTTTTGTATTTTATAGTGGCTGAGATCTGCAGGCAGGCTCTAAGAATATGCTTGGGAATGACTGTTAGATACGGGTCTGATTCAAAACCCCAGTGTGAACACACCTGAGATTTTAGAATTGAATAGGTTGAGGGGAGTGTGAAATCCAATTCAGAGCTCCGGCAGCTTGAGCCCCTTGCAAGGTGGAGAAAAAGAAAATGCATTTGTGAAGGCCGTAAATAAGTTACCACCTCTGTTCTCTGTGGTACTTACGTGTTCTTAGAAACTTAGTTCAATTTGTAATGTCTTTCCACATTCTTCAACTTACTGAGAAATAAATAAATAAAGGAGCAGAAAGACTCCCCTCAGAGTAAATTCCAGCATTTCCCCATGGCCTCTTCAGGTAGGCAAGTGCAGAGCCGTGGTTTTCAAAGCGTGGCAGGGAACATGGTGTCCTCCCTTTTGCCGTGTTGCCTTCAAGGACTGTGTTCAGCTCTGGGGCAGCAGTTTTCCAGTTTAAGAGGAAGAAGTTAGGTTTAACAGGGGCTGGTTGGTATGACGTGACATTTTCAGAGGTGGGTTTGGGGATCCTTTCCTTTCCAGCACAGCTAATTCGAGAGGGTGGCCAAAGCAGTCATGCTTCTGCACGTGCTCTCTGTAGGTCTCCTTATGGAAGTTTTAAAGGCTTTTCCTCACTGTTTGCTCATGCTTTTCTGACAAGTTGCACTTCTTTATCTGTATACAGTGCTGTTGTATTAATGGCTGTAATCTGAAATGCCTTGTTAAGTGTGTGCCAAGAGGATAAAACCTTAGGGCTTCCTGTTATACTTGAACGTGGCTGGCAGCCTCAGTAAAAAGGGAATGCCCAACAGTGACACTTACAGAAATGTTGTTCTGCACAGGCTTTGGCTTTCAACTTTCTTTTTAATCCTATTTGGCCTTTAGCAGCTAGCTGTGTTGATGCCCTTCTGTAATGGAATATCATTTTCCTTACTTCTTTGTGTTAGACAGCTTTGGGAAGCAGGGAGAATGGGTGCCTGCTCCAGAAATTCAAGGGAAGTTATTAGCACAGCTAGGCAGTGGGTTTGCAGCCTGCTTGTTTCGGCATGTGGGGTCATTGGTTTTTAGTTGGGTTCCCACCTTGGTTCCAATAATACGAGCACGAAAGTGTAAACGCAGGCATTTACCCCTGCCACTGCAATCAGCTGAGATGTCTGGCTAAGGGAAGTACCGATGTAGTCAGATTGCTGCTGAGTGGAAGCAATTGCAAATGCAAATAATCGCACTCAGTTTCAAAGGCCATTTTACACGTTTAAAGTTGACTGTCTTACAGAGCTTGCTAATATGCTACCTCTTGATTAAGGTCAGGGAAAGAGTTTTAAATGGGTAGCAGTCTGATTTTTCTCTCTCTGCCCGTTTATCTTCAGTTTGTGGCCAAGAGTGTCAGACACCACTGAAGGAAGAAAAAGGTGACCTCCTAACCTTCAAGTGAAGTTACTTGCACATGTATGTACAGATGTGTAAATATACGTGCAAGTTTGAGAGTTTGCTTATATAAAATTCGTATATGGCTTGACGTAGCAAACCATTTCCTCGACAGGAGCCAGTGCTAATTCACAGGCTGAGTTTGCCAGGGAATGGGAGGGTTTGATGCATTTCTTCTTTGATTGGCAGCTCTTCCCGCAGGCTTTGTGTGCGTGTGCACACGTGTTTTTCAGCTTTTTAAAAAGGGCATGGATGTCAATACAAAACCAGAACACAGGTGTAGCAGAAGGATGAGGTCTCATAAAGCTGTTTTCATCAGCACCACTCTGCTCTCCGGTGGGTATAGTGATGCAGTATGGCAAACGCATCGCAGGATCCGTACAGGTGAAACTGGAGCAAAAGCCTTAGCTGGCGAAATGCAATTAGGAAAAAATTGTGCACTAGAGCTAGGGATTGCTGAGCACATACCCCACGACGTGTTTTTCAGTCTTACAGTAACATTTGAAAATACAGACTGACTTATAAAATAATAGTCTTAAAGGACCATAAATTATCTTCAGAAGTGTATTATCATTTGGGAAAGACATACATTTTTGAAAGTTGTTGCTTTGTGTGTTTTGTTTAGAATTTCTGTGCTACCAAGAACTGTTTTTTTTTGTTTGTTTGTTTTGCGAATAACTTGGAAATCTGGAAGTCAACAAACCCAAGTGGATTTTGAAATGTCTGTGAAGAGATACAGAAATAAAAACAAGGCTGGTATGTTTATTCTTGTCAGCCTAATCCTGTTCATGTTCTCCTACATTGTATAAGTGGAAAGAAAATATTGATACATATCCCAGTAGAATAGTAAATCAGTTTGTGATTGTGGTTTTTTTTTGTTTTGTTTTATTTTGTTTTTTAAGCTTAGATGTTTTCAAAGCTCAAGGAGAAAATGTACGTTACAAATAATTTATAGGTTCTTTTTTATTCAGCTTTTTTTGTTGTTGTTTGGCATGTGGAAAGAGGGTAGACAAAGCTCAAATCACTTCAATGAGTGTAAATGACTTGTCACTTCTTAATTATGACAATTTATACTAAGTTGCTGAATAAACCTACTGCCCTTACTAAGATAAAGTTTTCTTCATGTCCCGGTAGTGGGAAATCTACCAGTTTACACATTTGTGTGCTTGCGTTTTCCCTACATCTGCAACTTCACAGTACAACAGTTATACATCTGTTTATAAATTTCCCTTTAAACAATTATAAAGAAGGGTGTTTGTTTTGTTTTGTTTTTCCATCTGTACTCTATTTTCTACAGGTTTTTACAGCTGTCTGGTGAATACTTAAGACTTCTGTGCCTCTTGTTGTCTTTGCATGGTTTTTGCCTAGGCGAAGCTACTTGTGTTGTGTAGTTAACGTTAATAACTTCATCTGTAGACCACGCTTCAGAGAGAGGTTGCTAGGTCATATTGCTTGCAGCCCAGCCTGGTTATGTCAAATGTGCTAAGTGTGAGTTCTGCTAAACTGGTAGCTTCCCAAATGAATGAGTGGGATGCTCATTGCATTGGCTGTCATTAGAAACTGTGCTGCAGGGAATGTTCTTGCATTATAGGAGTGGAGGAGAGAAAACGAAGGACCAAATGTGTCTTTTCATTCTGATTTATTTAACTGTTGTTACACATACGCTGTCTTATTGTCTCTAGTGATGATTATGTCTCCAAGTGTTAAGCTGCCATTAAGATGAGGAAAGAAATGGTGTTTTTTTCCAGTTCCCACTACATCATGATGATATATAAAAGGCAGTGCTCTACCATTTAGTCCGAAGATGAACAGATAAAGGTTTACACTAACACCATTTTAGCAGCTACATTTTCCTTACATGCCTGAAAAGAGCTATGTGAAAACAAACATATGCAGAACCTCCTCGACCCTGCTGCCATTACTTGTCCTGGAGGGCTGCACTTAGACGTGTGGTCCTGCTGACTTCAGGAAACCGCGCAGGAACTCCCTCAAGTATAAAAAGTGGCGAAGTAACAGTGGGGGGAAAACAGTGGTGTCAGACAAAATGGGATTTATGAGCATCAGAATCTGGTCTTTGGTTGTGGCTTGTACCTGGTTTGGGATAACACTGTGGCTGGAGGTTTTGCTGTGCATTTCCCATGGATTCTTACGTGAAGTAACCACACCAAGCGTACCTCTGGGTTTCGTTATGTTCCTAGATGAGTGGATGATGGGACCCTTGGGCCAACGAGTGGATAGAGTCACAAATTGCTGTTCGTACAGCAAGCATAACTGCCTGTGACAGAGAAGTCAGAGGAGAGTGTTTGTCTTGTCCAGTAAGAGAAAAGCTGGACAAAATAGTGCCTGACAGATGACAGTGCTTATTAAAGGTGTGCTATGTAAAGATGGACAAAGAGTCATTGCCAGGGCTTGTAGTGACAGGACAAGGGGCAACAGTTTTAAACTAAAAGAGGGGAGATTTAGATCAGATAGAAGGAAGAAATTCTTCACTGTGAGGGTGGTGAGGCACTGGCACAGGCTGCCCAGAGAAGCTGTGGATGCCCCATCCCTGGAGGTGTTCAAGGCCAGGCTGGATGGGGCTTTGGGCAACCTGGTCTGGTGGGAGGTGTCCCTGCCCATGGCAGGTGATCTTTAAGGTCCCTTCCAACCCAAACCATTTGATGATCCTGTGATTCTGTCTGCATTCCCCTGAAGCAGCCCTTCATCTATCACACAGGAAGGGTATTCATAACTACTGTATCACGTGGGTGGAGTGCTCAGTTCATGAAAGATGTAGTCTTCATCTATATGTGCTGTGTGAGAGGGAAGGCCATTGTTCCAAATTATCATTATTAGACAAAAATTTGATCTTTTTTTTCTCATTTTATAGCATTTTCAATGCTTTATTTAATGGCTTGTTGCTCTAGAAAATTTAGGCTTATCTCTGTTTGGAATTTTTGTAAACAACCTACTTAATTAGAATATTAAATATTACAGATGAGGAACTTTAGGAATGACATCTTTTTGCTGTTACTGTTTCCTGATTGTTAGTAGATGTTCTATTTTTTACATCATTTTCAGTACTGAACAGCGTAGCTACAAAGTGAAGTTGCGGGAGAGGGAATATCTGTTGTAGTTCCAGGCCTCACTGAACTGCGATTTGTCGCAAATTTGCATGTTTTTCAAGTGATGCCATGAAATTTTGAAACCAATTGAAAGCTATAGATTTGCCTTGTTGAGCCTTGTCTGTGAAATTGAGTTCTAGTAGCATTGGTCGAGAAGGTTTCCTAATTAAAAAACAAATGTGTTTTTATAATTTAGTAAGTATTTCTCTCTTCATGTAACTCCAGAGGGAAGGAGTCTTACCAGTGACTTGCAAATAACGAGGGGCTCAGGTTTGCTTACATTCAAGATTTCACGTGGAATTTAAGTGATTGCCTGAAATAGCTGACACTGAACACTGGGTCAGAAATCTCCTCATCTGCTGATACTCCAGCTCTGCAAGTGAACATGGCAGTTTATGAGCAATTACAAGACAAAGTTCTTGTCCTTAAGCCTGCAATAAAAATCTGCAGTACCGGGCTATCAGTCTGCTTGTAGCACTTTATAAATGCATGGTGTGTTTTTGTCCTGGGTAGAGTGCAAAGCAAAGAGAAATCTGGAAGCAACTAGCTAGCGAAGGAAGTCTGAAATAAATAATAGCAATAAAAGCAGAAAGCAACACAGCAACAGACCCTATTTAGGCATTCTACGCAGAGGGGCTGGCGTGAAAAGATACATGAGTGCATAAACAAATGACAGCCCTGGCAGGTGGGAAGAGAAGTGGCAAAGCATGGATGAGCATTTAGTTGGAGATGATGCTGCGCAAGCATCAGCATGTTTGGACTTTGGAAGTGAGAAAGATGTGAAAGTGGCGAGCAAGCGGAGAACGGACTTGAGGAAAAAATGTGACAGGCTGCTTCAGAGATAGGGAGAAGATAGCAGATGATCTGCAAGTTAGAAGTCTGCATGATTTTTCACAGCAAAGGATTTTTTTTAGGCTTGTGGCTACTCTGCTCGCGTTGGAGAAGTGCAGAGGGTGGTTGTTTGGCATCAGCTGGAATCTGGAATGGGAAGGAGTCCAAGCAAAATCAGCTTTGTCAAATTGTTGACCTTAAGTAAACCTAGAATGTGCACAGATTATGGATTTAGAGGATCATAGTAATAACATGCAGCCGCACTGTCATCCTGCACTCTGAGCGTGGATAGCAGCGTGGTTTTTGCAGTGCTGTGATGAGATTTACAGTATACCACTTGTTCCTCCTTAGCACCGTTGCTTCCCTTCACCTCCAGCTCCTCGAGTGGTAAAAGGATGTTACAGATGCCACGTGCAGCACCTTCTCAGGAACACTGAAGAGGACATCTAGCAAATACAGACGTTTTAAAGTCCATATTTTTCTTAAATATGGATTCTAATTTGTTTGGAATTAATTTCACTGAAGTAGGTCATTTAAGTAATTATCTCCTGGTAATTCTATTCTGTAGAAGTGTTCAAAACCCAGTAATGTTTCAGAAGGTAAAAAAGGGATGACCCTTTTCTGTGCTTCACCCCTTTCTTTGAATTGCAGTTTCTTTTCAGAAAGTTTCAAATATTGCAAAAAGAATAGGTAACTTCTGGGAAATAACATGAATTCACAGAATGTTTTTGCTGACCTCTCTATGAAAATGATCATTTTCAATAAAATGCAACTTCCTGCTACCAGAAACATTCAAAACTGGAAAAATTGCAATAAGGTTTTACATTAAGTTTCATATTTCATTTAGAAAAAAAAATCCTTTATTTTTAATACAATATTTTTTGCTAAATTAATTTTTGAACTTCTGATGGAATTTAACCAAATTTCATCTGAATTATGAACCTATTATGCTGGAATTTCATTTAAAAAGGGGTGGGGAATTTTTTGCTTTATTTGTGTTAAAGTGTAAAGACTTCCTGTACCCAACATCCCTTTGACTGATTTCTTTGGGGCACAGGTTCAGAGCAGAACCTCTGACTCATTCTGCAGCAGTCCCATAATTTTGCAGGAGCCTGGCCTTGCCCTTTGTGCTATTCAGGCCATAAAAAGCATTTGGTTTTTAAAAGGGAAGGAGAAAGAGATCGAGGAAAGAACAAGAGAGAATTAAAAGACGAGTGGATTTGTGTTTCAGGTTTCTCCGTGTGAGAAGTGTCGCTGTGAAGCCAATGGAGAAGTGCTGTGCACTGTGTCAGCTTGTCCCCAGACCGAGTGCGTGGATCCAGTGTATGAGCCTGATCAGTGCTGTCCCATCTGCAAAAATGGTGAGTGACTGCTGGAAAACTAGACGGGGGTTTCTCGCAGAGAGATCCAAATGGCTCTGTTCTGTTTTTGCAAAAAAAATTTCCATTGCTTCCTTCTTCCCCAAAGGGAGATGGAGAAGGATTGCGTGTGGGAGGTGCCTTCCCCGTTTGAGGAGGCAGATCTCCTCGTGACTGAGATGGACTCAGTTATGACCTACATGGATTTTTGTTACCCAGGAGACAATCAGAGTGTTAATGCCAGATATTCATGTGACTTCTGGATAGAAAATCTGCATAAACCCACTGTGAATACATTTTATGTATCCACACTAAAACGCATGCAGGCTGTTCATATTATCCACCTTTCAATCTGAGCAATAAAAGTTACTTTTGTTCTCCCTTCTTATTTGTTCCCCTTTCAGAGATTCTTCTCTTTTTTTTCTTTTTTTTTTCCCTGAGGCAAATCAAATGCACCTTATTGAGCTCATTTAATTTTCATAACTAAATGAATTAAACTCCCAAGTTTAATTGAATACTTTTCGTAACTAAATTAGACAGAAAGTCTCTCTACTCCCAGAAAGGGCTTGCATTAGATCAAAGTCTTGGTCTATTTAGAAGAAAAAATTACATGACACACTAGCTCATCACTTATAAAGAAGAAATGATAATTTATTAATAGAAATGAAAGCTGCAAAATCTCAAATGAAATTATATATTAACTATTTAAAAAAAAAAAAGACGTTTAAAAATATTGAGATAATTTGCAGACATACATTATTTCTCTAGAATAGGTAGGTTCCGTTACATTAGCTAAAATAAACGGATTAAAACGGTGGAAAGGCTAGGGGAGGAGAGAGTGTACAGCATGTGCTTTCCCACAAATTCAACAGCAGATGATAAGGGACAGTTAATTGCATTGGAGGAGTTTCGTTTGTATGGGTACAGAAGTAATTGCCTCCCATCCCTTAACTGGTTGTTACAACCCTGAAGGAATTTGTTCCTGGTGGTGCAGCTTAAGGGCACTCTGCTTTCAGAGGTGAAGAGAGGCGTTTTTTGAGGCATGGAGGACGGAGGGCACTCTTGGCAGGCAGGAGGTGTGGTTTCAATGCCGGGGATGGAGCTACAAGCACACCACGTTAAGTCTGCATAGTCTTTCCCACTGGAGGTCTCCAGGGGTGTTGCTGCTGTTTGGAGCTCCCCTGGCTTTCCTGTCAGTGCATGTGCTCCCGCACTGTGGTGGTGGCCATCTCCTGCAGTTGCTTGCCTTTGAATTAAGCTGGTACGCCAGTGTGGGGCTTGGCTTGGCTGTTCCCATAGATTCCCTGATGCATTTCCCAGAAAGGGGGCCTGTTCCAAAAACCATGCATAAAAATGCCTTAGTTATGACACGGCTGCCTGCTCTCAGAGCACAAAAGCTGAATAACCTGAGCCCTGCCTGCAAGAAAAGGGTGTTCTTGTCCTCAGCATCTGAGTCCCCCCCATTAATTGCATATTCCTTCAGTATACCCACAAGCTGGCATCACTGACCCAGTTTCAAACCAAGGTGACCAGAGCTGACTGTTTCCACTGAGCTGTCCTGTCACTTCTGTGCATGTCAGAGAACCAAGAGTGGTTTTCCTTGTTAGCTTTTCGACAAGGGAGAAAAAAAAAAGCCCATTAACAATAACAACAAAAACAAGATAGTTCAAAAGAAGCTTGGCTTTTCTGGTTCAGCAGCTTTGGTATAGTATAGTAAAGAAATTCCTGAGGAATCCTTTTCCATCTGAGGAGTTGTTTTTAAAAATACCAGGCTGTTTGCTTTCAGAGCTTATTTTAAAGCATTGGATCTGTGCAGTTTGCAAGGAACTTCAGTGAATTGCTAAATGTTTTAATTAGATTGGAGCAAAAGCCTATTGAGCAGGAAAACCTAGCCTGCCTCATCCTGTCATTTGCAAGCCTACTGGAACAAATGCACTGTGAATGTGAGTCAGGGGAAACAATCCCAGCACTGTGCTTCAGGGTTGATCGCAGCAGAGATGACCTCGACGACATCGTGTCAGTAACCCAAAAGAGTGTTAGAGATGCACAGTTTGCTCAGCCACATAATCTGCGTGGTGGGAAAGGTGGGGCCTGCCTTACAGGGAGGCCGTGGAAAGCATGCAAGGGAGATAGATGGCTGCTTTTGCACTCAGCATCCTGCCCTTGGTAGAGCAAGAAGAGGTAGGAGGTGAAGTTTGGATTCTATGTGTTTAGTAAAATCTGTGCACTAAAAATGGACAATTCTTGCTCTCAGATTTCCCTCCCATTCCTGGCACTTCATCACATGCAATGCTCTCCCAACTTGCCTGGGCTGTGGATTGCTGGTGGTGAACCAGCAAGAGCTAGGAAAGTGCCTCCGTCCCTAGCAGGACCACGGACAAATGCCCGATTAAGAATTGTAGACGAAGTCTCATGGAGGCCGGTCATTATTAGAAATGAGTGAATTCAGTCACTTGGCAGATGTGAGACACTGTGCGTTATCCCTTGTGGGAAGGAAGGGGTGTAGCTGACTTCTCTAACCTGATTCCACAAAAGTGCTGGCAACCCTTCAAAAGAGGGATGGATAGACTGTGGTGCAACAGTGCACGTGCATAGGTACTCACTCACTTTCAGCATTAGAAGTGAATAGAAAACTTGCAGAGTGAGGAACAGTCTTAGGTGTAGGATTTAATAACCTTCTGTATCACAGCCTGTCTGTCAAGAAGGAGCCTAGATACTTTCATAGCTGAAGATGTTTTCTTCTTTGTGAAGAGGGACAGGTAGTACTTTAAAGAAGTATCTGTTCAGAAAAGTAGCTTACAGAAGGGATAAAAGGTGCACTTCACTGAGAAAATCTTTGGGTAGGGGGAATTTTCATGCTTTTTATGTCACAAGTCACTACAAGTGAACCATTTTATGGTTATTTCATCTACGTGCCCTGCAAGGAAGCAGTGTGGGGACAGAGAGGAATGGAAGAGAGGATTTATTTGTGTGGGGATTGAGCTTCATGCTTCAGGTAACCAACAGCAGCAAAAACAAGAAAAATCCTCCTTAAACTTCAATCTGACTTTAGAGAGCTGCACGGAGTAACTAGTGCCACATGCCGATCTCCTTCCTGCTTTACAGTACTGGCAGTGTAGTTAGCTACTCCTGTGGAGGCAGGTCCTATTTACAGTGATACCGGTGTGTTCAGAATCTGGCACAAACATTTCTACAGTCCGTAGGGAGTGAAGAATAAAGATAATAAGCATAGTGCTCCCTCTCCATTAGAAAAAGGCTGGGCATTTGTTGCCAGTGATTCGTTTGGGTGTAAAGGGGAGTGGTTAGTACTGAAAGTGAATTATTTTCCTAAATTGAATTACCTTGGTTGTCCGTTCCACTTCTGTTTTCAGTGTCGGAGCCCCAGTAGGCGCGCGCAGCTGGATGCAGCCGTGCTTGCAGCCTGCTGCCACTGCAGAGCGGGCATGGGAGCTGCGTGTGTGTGTAGGTATGTTGGGTTAAGCCAAGAGCCAAGACGGAGCCTGGAGGGGAAGAACGGTTGCTAGACCAAAAAAAAAACACAACCAGATTGTTCCAAGGTCTCCAACAGGTTTTTGTTTCTCTATACGGCTGAAAGATTGCCCCAGATAAAGTGAAGTTGGTTCTGATGGCTTCTCAGCACTTACCTGTTTGGGCACTGGTGGTGTTTCTGCGTCTGCAACAGATGGAGCTACAGGTCTCCTGTCAGCGAAGGCTCAGAGATGCTCAGTCTAAAACATGACCACGTCATGGTTATTGCCAGGTCTGTGTAATCCACTGGGGATGTCCTGCCTGTTTTCAGTGACCATGCAGCGGGAGAGATGTTGCTCCAGATGGAGTCATCTCAGGTACCTTAGGTAGACTCCGTCAGGACCTCCTTTCATGTTTGGGGTCGTACTTAAATTGAAATATATGCGTCATGTGGCTGAAATAGCTGCTGCTAGTAAGGTGCAGGTCTAGCATCATCTGTGTGGGCAGAGGGAATAAGTGGTCCTGGTTTTGTATACCCTTACTGTGAGGCTGGACTTACTGAAATTTGCCCTAGTTCCTTTATGCAGTATTACAACTTTAATGTAAGGTGGTTTGGGAATGCTTCTGAATGGCAGGTGGGGAGCTCCATCTGTGTGAGGTGCTCTTAGGGGTACAACATGGCTTTGTCTTACTGTGGGGCTCAAATCTATTTTAAAATGGTGGAGAGAGGGTGTGTTGTTGGCTGAGGGACCTGTCCCACCATAATAAGGCCAAGGGCAGATCCAACGAAGCTTCACCTTGCAGTTCTCAAGTGAGCAGCGTGTTTGCTTTTCCTGCAGCCCCAGCCTTACTCAAGCACCATGGAGAATCTGACCTGTAAAATTTAATGTCCTTCTGCAGTGTGTTTAAATAAAATATGATATTCCCTCAACCGTATATAGCTTGGTCTCGGGAATGGAGAAAGTATCATAATGCTGTCCCAGTAGAGGTCGAGACAGGACTATTGCAAACATCAGAAATTTAACTGCTGTGAAATTTAAATAAGCAGTACCTTTGATTCTCCTCTCTTCTCTCTATTTACTTTCTTCAGTCACGCCTTGGCAGTTAATTTATATAAAGCAGAGGCGACACAGAAGTTTCAAAGTCTGAGGGTGGTTCTTCAGTCTGCATGAAGCAAGGTATCAAATCGGGTGGTTGTGGTGGTCTTCTATATGTAAAATATAGGAATCCTAAACTGATTGTAAAGTCCAGTTGTTAAGATTGTAATAGTATGTCATTTATAAAAAAGGAATTTTCATTAAAAAATAACATAGTGAACAAGAAATCCTTTAACCCTGATTCCTGTCCCATCTGTGCTCTATGCACCAACATGGTGTTTTCCTTTCTCATGTGTTCAGCTCAGGCATTCATATGCCTGTGTGTGGAAGGTAGTATTTGTTCCATGTTTCTGTGTGTATCAGTCACTTAGCAAAAACTTCTGCACAAAGTTTCTGCTTTAATTGGCTGTATTTCATAAAATGATTTATAATACAGGACTGTTAAACAGGAAATATTAATGTTTCAGTGGGAAAAACACCATTAAAGTTGCATGAACAGCTGTATGTGATTAAAATTGCCTAGAGAATATGTAGTTAGGTGAAAAACTGCAGCAGGTATTTTGGCAGCTATATATTGAAAACAAAGAAATATCAGACTTGCTCCTTTACGGCTGCCTTGGGCATTTAGAGTGGCTTCCAAATCTGGTAGGTGAAGTCAGTAAACTAATAATAGTAATTTTTGGTGTTGTTTGCTGCTGTTAACAAAGTCAAGATGAAGTTCAGTCTGCATCATCTTAATTTAAGGGACTCCTTTAACTCTATTGTATCTCTGTGCTTGCCTCTCATTTTCTCTCATTACTCTGGAAAGTTGGTGGCTACCCAAGCAACATGTGCTTCCAGCGCAGAAATCACAGGATTTTGTTCTTGGGCCACGTTTTCCTCTTAGATTGGATCTGATGTAATGTGCAACACTGCAAAGCAGGCCAAGCAAAAATGTATCCCAAAATCACAGTCTTTGTTGTTTCCAACTCACATATGTGTGCAGGAATGCGCATGCATTTGAGATACAGTGCTGACTTGTTTTCATGTTGAGCTGGCTAAGTAGTTGCAGGTGCTGTTGTTTCCTCTAAGGGCATTTCTTTAGTGTGTTTTGCTGACTTCCAAGTTATTTGGTTTATCTCATGATAAACAGCTATCAGAGGATGAGAAGGGTCTGCCTGAAGACATGGCAAAACTACCCGTTTATACTGAGCCTGAATCTGTTACAAGAACAATTCTCTCTACATACTGTATATATATTTATTGCATATATGTACAGTGTATATACATTTTTTTCCACTAAGAAGCCAAAATGCTTTCAGCAGGGAGTTCTGTTGTTGAAAGGCAGCAGTAACTGTCCCTGAGTACATAGCATGCTGTCGTTTTGCTCAGGCACGTGAGGGCAATCAGAAGTTATACTAGTGTTTAAAGTAGTACTTTTATATTAGGTAGGAGGATGCAGAAGAGCCTATTAAAATATAAAGGCAGTGTATCCTATAGGCATTCCAGAACTCTCTCTGCAATATTTTCTCATTACAGGCTGCTGCAGAGAGCCTGAGCAGCTTTTCTTCAGCAGCCAGTTTTTCTCTCTGCAGGCTTAGCTCATGTGTCACACCTAAACTCTGCCCTATCAGTCACTCATGGCAGCTGGTTGACAGGGCTGTTGCTTTGCTGTGGGTTGAAGCAAAAGACGGAGAGAACATGCCCCAAACAGTTGACTGGCAGGGTTGGCCTCAGGTGACCATGGAGAAACAAGCTGCCTGCTCCTCGCAGTACAGTCAGGACACTGCTTCAGTGTGTCATGGCTCCTTTGCTCTTCAGAGGTATTGAGCTTCAGCTCCAGGAGCAGAAAGATGGAAGCCAATTTAAAAATACAAAACAAAACAATAACGACAACAAAAAAACCACTGAAATTCTTGGGGATGTGGGGGAGAAGAATACAATTTCTGTCAACTTTCATGTATTACAAAAAAAAAAAAAAGTTCTGATTTACCTTATGTACCTTACATTGTTGCTCACCATGGCAGTTTCACACACCTGCCATCCTGTTTAGTCCTGGTTGGTGGTTCTGGTTCAGACAGGAAAGTGACTTCATGCTAATATCCACCAGGGTATTGCAGTGAACAGTGTGCTGTTGCTTGATTTGTCCTGCCTGACAGCTTCTGTTTTACAGAGAGGCATGTTTGGGGATTTGCTTATTTTCCAGTGAATTGGGTATCCCCTTAGTTTGTATTGCAGTTTATTTAATTTTTTTTTATATATATCTTATCTGTCTCTATATGTGTAAATCAAAGATATCCTGCAGTCATATTGTGTCCCCTTCGGTCTCCACATACTGCATCCAGTGTTGATTCTTTGGTGTTTGAAGAAAGTTCTGAAAATGAATATTAAGGGAGGTGAAGTTTTCCTATACTCAGTCTTACTCTTTACGCTGGTTCATTAGAGAAGAAATCCCAGTGTTAAGGTTGCTCCCATGTTTTGCTCTTGGATGTCTATTTTGATTCTGTATACGTCACTAAGTGAAATTGTGGCAAAGATTCAGAGGGCATATTTAAAATATTTGTGTGCGTCTCACTGTATTATCCTTGGAATAAAATTCTGTACCAGTGGAATACCATAGTATTTGATTAAATTATGATCTCTTAAATTCTAAAACTCTGTCTTGTTCAAGATTGAGTTACCATAGGTTAATATATTGCCTGATATTAGCTGAGCCACAGCATCTGTCCACGTGAGCTCTCAATTGCGTTCTCTCTGCAAATAATCCCATTTGTAAATAAAAGCTATTTACTAGCTAGGTGCTACAGCAACACAGTAATAGGAGTACATGGCTGATTAGTATTTTGCAGTGTGCTTAAAAGGAGCAATGAAGAAAGATGTACACTGTGTGTGTTGGCTTTATATTCACTTGGTTTCTTACATTTCTATTTTATTAAGTTAAATCAGGCATCCAAGAATTTGTGTGGCTTTCAAAGGAAGTGGAGTCTTACAGTAAAGTGTGGTGGTATGTTAGTATAGCTGCTTTCACACTCCTCCCCCCCCGCTTCCCCTCAGAGGAAGAATGGGAGAAAATATGATGGAAAGGGCTCTAGGGTTAAGATAAGGACAGGGAGATCGCTCAACAGTTATTGTCACAGGAAAAATAGACTCAGTGTAGGGAGATTAATATAATGTGTTACCTATCACTGGCAGACTAGAGCAGTGAGAACTAGGAGCAAAACTAATGACACCTTTCCCCACCCATTCACCCTCTTCTAGCTACTTTCCCCAAATGTCACAAGGGAACGGGGAATGGGGGCTGTGGTCAGTCCCTGATGCTTTGTCTCTGCTGCTCCTTCACGGTCACTCCCTGCCCCTGCTCCACGTGGGGTCCCTCCCACGGGATGCCGTCCTTCCTGAACTGATCCTGCGGGGGCTGCCCACAGGCAGCAGCTCTTCAAGAACTGCTCCCACATGGCTCCGTACCACAGGGTCCATCCATCCCCCAGGAGCAAACTGCTCCAGCACGGGTCCCCCACGGGCGGCAGCTCCCCCCAGACCCCCTGCTCCTGCGTGGGCTCCTCTCCACGGGCTGCAGCTCCGGCCCGGGGCCTGCTCCTGCGGGGGCTCTCCATGGGCCGCAGCCTCCTCCAGGCCACATCCACCTGCTCCACCGGGGGCTCCTCCACGGGCTGCAGCGTGGAGATCTGCTCCGTGTGGGACCCATGGGCTGCAGGGGGACAGCCTGCTCCACCAGGGGCCTCTCCACAGGCCGCAGGAGCAGCAGTTGTTTTATTTTTCCACTTTCCTAAATCTGCTCTCCCAGAGGCTCACCCAATGTCACTCCCTGTCTCAGCTCTGGCCAGCAGCAGGTCCCTTTTGGAGCCGGCTGGAGCTGGCTCTGATCTGACATGGGGCAGCTGCTGGGCCCTGCTCACAGAAGCCAACCCTGCAGCCCCCCTGCTACCACAACCTTGCCACGTAAAGCCAAGACAGTGATATGCTCAAAATCTCCCTTTACTTCTAAATGCAGTGCAATTTTCTGTGCTTATTTTTTCACAGAAAGTCAAGGTGTAACAGTTAAGGAAGATGTGAATTGATCCATGTGACTTACTGGTGAATGGAAGCAGAGAATTGGCTGATTTTGTTAAACCAAATTTTCCAAACTTCAGTTCTTAACACGTTGCTATTCCATAGTTTGTGCTGTTTAACCAAGGTGGCCTTTCCACACAATGCAGCACTAGTAATGCGAACACTGCCTTTACTCGTCATAACTTCTCCTCCCTTGGGATGTCTTCTATCTTAAATGAGCATGACAGCAATTTCAGAAGTTTTTTTTTCCAGTCCTGTTTAAACTGTACACTTTAAGTGAAGCACAGATGTGATGCAGAACAGGAAAATTTGTTCCCAACGTTATTTTAACTAGGGGATGACTTGTATGCCTCTTCATTAGTTTGGAAAAAGTCCCAGAAGGAATAGGAGTGACAGGCTCTTAGGGAAGAGGCTAAAAGACTGTTATTTTCATTAATATTTGTAAGATTGCAGTGCTTGTTAATTTTTGGCTTGTTGCTGTAAGTAGTGCCTTACTGTTTCAAACCACTGCACTGGGGAACTGCCCTATGTTGTGTGCTGTGAGAGTGCTGAATAAAGTCCCTGACGATTACCATTGCCCATCAGGTCAAACATCTTTATCAGCTAGAAACTCGAGTGCTTTCCCAATTTAAAACCTTGATTTTTAAGCTGGAAGCAGCTTTCACTTCATGAACCTTTGGATTGCTTCCATGAGGGTAATTATCTATGCAGTTTTGTTTCCTTGAGCATGTTCAGGTGTACAGATGTGATTCAAAAAATAAATAGAAAATAACAGTTCTAAAATAATTCCTTACCTTCACCAGCACAGTTATCATAATGATTAGCATTCCGAAGATGATAGACAACCAAAAACTTTGATTGCTGTTTTTATTTAGGAAAACCTTATAATGTTTTCTTGCTGCCTACACTGGCACTAGTTAAATTTTCAATAGGGGAATGACTTCCTAATGAAAAACACCACTTTCTTCTAAATGCCCTTTTCTCCTGCTGAGTCTTTAGCTCTCTTTGCTTCTGTGCTGGTAGCCCTTGGGTGAGAGTAATTCCAGCCTGTTCAAAATTCCATGCATAAAACCAGCTTACCTAATAGTCTTGCGGATGATGAGTATTTTTCTCCTCTTGGTTCTTGCAGTGTTAGGACACACTGCTGTGGCACGCTGGCTACTGACCACCTTCCTTTGAAGCACTTGCAAGCAGCCCATCCATAAGTCACACTCAGTTTAGCAAATGAAGCACAGGGGAAGCAGCTTTTCACTTCATGCTCACCCAACATGTGATTTATTTCTTTCATTTTCCAATGGAATTGATCAGATGGAGCAGTGGCAGGGAAAAAAAAAATAAAAAAAAATAAGCAGTGCATTGTAGCAGGACTCAAGATACTGTTGAGTGAATAGCATTGAGTAAAGATCTATATCCAAGCAATTGGCTTGGGGCCTCTTGTGTTTGAAATACTTACTCACCATGTGTCATGTCTTTTCTCAGAGGTAGTTCCACATGAGTGTGGTGTTAATTGCTTTTCCCAGAAAAAGTAAAGGTGTTGTCTCCTATGCTCCAAAATAGTTCCCATTCCGTTTTGATAATATGATCCCAAACCCTTGGTCTAAAGCCTGCTGGAACATTTTGAGTTCAAAATGGAAATCACAGGTTAAGCTGGGCAATTTGGGGGGGGGGAGATACGCAGTTTACTGAGTTCAATTAAAGATAGAACATAAAGAGATTCATGACTGTTAGTGATATCTTATGAAGCCAAGCAGCAAGACAGCACAATGGTAAATGTAATTCACCATACCCATATGTCAGGTAGTGAAAGAAATTGCTTGGATATTTTGATGACCTCTTGTTAAGATTTCTGCCAAGGGGTTTTAGTTAAATATCAATGTGAAATGCTTTCTGTAAACATCTGTCAGGCTTCATTAAGAAAGGCGTGCATTTATTAGAAGTGTGCTATTATATAAAGACTGGTTCCTCCCACCTGATTTGTATAATGTTGTGTGTTTGCTGAGCACTCAGCAAAGAGAGGTTGCAGAAGTACAGAGAAGAGAAGCAAGAAAGCTCTGAACACTGCTGAATATTCTCCTGAGAGAACAAATTAGGGCTCTAGTATTCATAGCACTTGAATCAGAAATCACTGGGTAATGTGTTTTACTGGGGGAGAGGGATAGTGCCAATAAACATTGTCCCTGTACTCATAAGGCAAAATCAAGGGAAAAGCAAGAAAATCAAAAGTCATGATGCATAAGAAGGTTTTTAATGCACCGTGTAATTAACCCATGTAACACACTGTACAAGATAGCACTGATACGTATTTTCCCAGGATTAAAATAAAGATTGGATCTTTGATAGGGGGAATAAAATACCAGCCTAAATGTAGCTACAGTGAAACTGCTTGGAGTGACATGCTGTAGCCTGGAAGAAATCTGTCTACAGGAGTTCTTTTTTGCATGAGCAGAAATTCAGCATTACTGTTTCATACCGTCCACATCTTAGAATTTCCTTTTTGAACTGCCTCTTTGTAAAGGACTTTGCAGAAAAAGGGCTAGGCTACCTTGACTTTAGTCCAGCCAGACACATCCTGGAAGTACACATATCTTCTAGTTAAGCCAGACCTAATTAAGAAATCTCTAAAACAGCAGCAATCCTTTTCCCGCGCAACCACTGCACAATCATTTTGATGTTTGCTGGGACACAATAGTACCATCAAAAATTATGCTTTCAGGTTACTCAGTGCATGCAGATGATGGAGGAAAGAGCTAATGAGGATGCCTTTTGGCATGTTCTGCTTTCAGCTATTCTATGAAGCTGTATTTAAATGACCTAAAGGTAGGTCACCCATAAATTGCTTGTATAATAGCTATTCATGCTGGCTAAGGCAGCTGTGGTTGGTCAAAGGGCTCTCTGTAGTTATAGTTCGCGTGTGTTGAAAGCAATCTACTAAAGGGTTAATTAAAAAAAGAGGCCTCAGAAGCAAAGAAATGATAGCAGTTTATGGAGTTAGTTGTTATGTCAATGCAATAGAGAAATGTGCCACCCCACAATGGAAAGCTAATTATTTTCTTGCCATGGCAGCTTGCTAACCTGATATATTGCTAATGAACGGATTAGACAGAGGTTTGGCAGCCACTAACATGAGCGAATGATTGTTTTTAAGACCAGTTCACCAATGCTGAAGTCCAAGCAGGTAATGATTATGACAACTTTCTGAGACAATTCTGCAACCGTTTTTTAGTGTATCACTCTCTCTCTCTCTTTTCCCATAGGTATTTATATCTAATTACCCGTATACATGCCTAAGCATTCATGCATACATCTGGAATACGTCAGAAGATCTCATTACCTAGTTTGTAGCCTAAGCATTCAGTCCACAGGCTGAGTTTTCATTTCAGTGTGCTTAAATAAGGCATGTTCCCCTTGTGGTGTGGCTGTTGCGTTCTGTTGTGATCAGGTAAGCTGCTAAAACACACAAGACCACCAAAGTCTGAGCACTAGGGGAAGCAGGGTCTGTGTGCCTGCCTTGCTGGCAAGCATGCCTTTCCTAGAGCGAACCGCTTGTGTGCCTGTGATGCTGAAAAATAACTCGTCTTGATGTTCTTGCTGGCAGCTCGTTCAGCAGAGGACTTTTATCCATTGCGCAGTTTTCATTACGGGAAGGCGAAGCATTTGTCAGTATGAGAGGACTTGTTAATTTCACATCAGTGGAGGGTGTACTCTTTAGTCTTTTTAGTTAAGTTCATTTTGACAGCTGATTATTTCCAGGGAAGATGACTGGAGAGTCATGTCAATTATCTTGAAATATATGCGCTTGTATTGGTGCATATCTAACTGATTCGGTTTTGGCTCTGAGGTCTGCTGTGGTGTCTGCTCCTTCACAGGGCTGTGGTGCTCTCCTTCCTACAGTGCTGCTGTTTGTGCAGTCCCTTGGCTAAAACCATACACCAGCAGTAACTTCCATTAAAAAAAAAACATGATGTCAGCCAAGTAGAGGAGCAGTCTGGAACCCTTTGCTGTCCTTGAAACAAGTTTCAAGGTACTGAGGAGGAGAGTGAATCTGCACTCTGATTTTGCAGACTGCTGCCAGAGATGAATGTTCTGGATGGATAGGTAAAAGAAAGTGAAAACCACCCTTGACACAAGTCATGTTAGTGTCAATGAGATACATGGATTACAAAATCCAGACCATGCAAAATGTATAGATTCAGATGACATAAAAACCTGCTCATATTTATCATATTTACCCCAAGCTGGGATTAGCTTCAAAGGTTCATCTTCCCCTTTGAGGTCCAGCTGGGAGATTTCCAGGGTGTATCTGTGCATATACACATACATGCACATACGCTACAGGGGCTCATCAGACACCATGTTTAGTGAAAAGCATTTGCAGCTTGAAGCTCCCTCTTGAAACACTTCCCTGCAGGGGTAAAAAGCCGTCATCCCCTTAATTCAACTCCCAGAAATGCAAAGCCAGTAAGGTGGGTTGTGTGCTGGAGCAGCAGCTGTGCATTCCTCACAGGCTTTCTTGAGACAAGTTGGTTGGCAGCTGACTCTGATAGGCTAATTCTTCCATCTGGACTATATTGAAATGAATACAGGGGCAAAATAGCTGCTCCTGTAGGTGCATGGACCATTGCACCCTTGTTATGCAGAGAAAGCCCCAGGAGTACTGTACCAAGAGCTACAAAGCCACTTCTGCTACAGAGCATTAGAGGAGAAGAGTTTGCCTTGGTATTACAGTCCCTGAGATGAGAGAGAGTGTTTTGTCTGGCTGCCTGAAAATGTGGGCAGCTGCCATATCATCGGGTGTGCTTAGCTTATGTTGCAATTCATTTGTTAGGAGTGTTGAAATCTACCTTCTTTTCTTTCCCATTTCCTCTATTTAATAAGTGAAAACAGAGGTCTGGATTTAATCATGAAATTGCTCCAGGGAATGGTGCATCACCACCCATAATTCACCCATGACTGTACCTGATGTACCTGAGTTGGAGGTGCATCTGTAGCTGCTTGGTGTTGGGAAGGGGAGTAGAATTGTAGAATCATAGAATCATCTAGGTTGGAAAAGACCTTCAGGATCATCAAGTCCAAACCGCAACTTGACCTACTGAGTCCCTATGGACAGGAGGTTCAACTCTGCCCAGTCGGGCAGCCCCATTAAAAAGTAGATTCCCACCTCTTGTCTCTAGATGTCAGTGTTAAAGTAATTTTAAGGTCAAATCTCTTCTTACCATGTAGTGGATTGTCTGTAAATTCAGAAGGACTTGCATGTGCCACAGCTGTGCACAGATTCAGAATAGCAGTAGGGAAGCTTTTCTACGAACGTGCTTTTCAGGAAGTTTAGCATCAAGAAAGAACTTTGTAAATGTTTTAATCCTGTGACTTCTGTGTCTGTGTAGTGTGATGTGACTGGTCTATATGCTGTGAAGTCTGTGGTAATGTTAAGTGTCTTCCAGCAAGTAAGAATGGATGGATACTGCTGCTAAGAGAAGAACAGTGCACTAATGAGATCATGGAAGTCGTGTGAAATGGGTAAAACAGCGAGTTTAAATAGTGAGGTCGAGTCATTTCATACGTTCTTATAATCCCTCTTCTTCTAATGGAGTGACTTCTGATTTACCTCTATGTAAATCGCAAGATGATTTGATCTATTATCTTCTTTTTCCCTCCCTGCTTGTTTGTTTGCTTTATAATTAAAAATCTGTGTTCATTAGCAGCAATCCAATTGAATAGCCGTTAAAAACATTTTCAGCCAGCGGGTTGATAAGAGAAGTTAGATACGGATACTGTTGTGATACTGTTGAGATTTGCTGTTCTTTACACGATGGGTGTATAGAGGGTGGTGTCCACACGTGTGAGTGCGTGTTGTGTGGAGCAGAAGGCATAAACCTTCCTTACCAATGCCCTGGCCCTAACTTGGGCATAGGTCACTTTTGAAGATCCCAGACAAAAAAGAACTGTATTTCAAAGTCAGAGCTTGCTATGAGTTGAAATTTTCTGTTTAGCTTTTTATTTTGATTTATTTAAATACGTGTGTTTTGTTAAAATAAGGACTAGTTTTTGATGCCCCATGTCCCTTGTGGATGTAGCTTATGTGGATATGTCTCAAATAACAAGATGGATCTGTTAATGCAGGAATGTCCAGTGAATGGCCAAGTGGAGCTGCATGTTTTTGTTGGGATATGTAATATGTTTGCAGTCGGTACACTTAAAGTGTCTGGATAATATTAATTTCTGGCTCCCTGAGAATGCCACGCCACAGGGGTACGGGAAAAGACGCTACCAGTCACTGCAGCTCACCGAGCCAGCCCCAATCTCTACAGGAAGGATGGGACTCTTGAGAAGTTGCTCTTACCTTCTGCCTGTGAACTCCTCCTGGAGTTGCTTGTCTTTGGGGTTGCGGTATGTGCTTAGTTCATAGCAGGTCGTGCTTCTGATCCTTTCTGTTTTGTTTTTTTTTTTTTTGGCTAGGAAAAGAATTACAAGACATGGAAACGCCTGGAAAATAGCAGAGTAGCCTCCTGTGAAAGTATTTCTTAATCAGTGTGGGTCTGAACATGGAGGTCCACATTGAGGAAGGAAAACTAGACTTGGTGCAGAAAGGAAAAGAAAGCTTCCCTTGATTTCAGGGAGACCATGTGGCCTTTGTAACTCTAAAATAATGAACTTATTTTCAAATAGAAGATTATTTGATTATATTTGCCTTTATAATTCAAGATAGAATAATATGATTTAAATGGGTGTCATGCCTTCCATTTAGGGAAGGTGAAATTATATTTGCATTTTGTGCTGTCTCAAAGCCTTGACTTCCCCAAAATTGTTTTACTGTGACAAACCAGCCTCAGTGATAATTAAAGAGAGAATTGTTTAGCATAAATGCATATATATGTGCTTTCAACATTTTCATAGAAAGACAGCTGAGTAGTTCCCAGCCGTGAACTCTCGGTACTCTTTTCCATAGAGAAGATTTAAGAAATCCTGAATAATACCCAAACCCCAATGTTCCAGCCCTCATGAGATGCACCCGCAGGAACACCATGAGTCAGTACAGATGGGTTTCCATGGATTGTCTGGGAGTTTCATAACGTGACACAGATTTATTCAGTCAACCTCCATTTCTGAGGTATTTTTCCTAGGAAGGTCAATGATCTGTCTGAGCCTAATTATCCCATCTGGCTAGTGTGCTTAAGGCACACAAGTTTCCTGCGGTTCATGTGCACAAAGAAATGATGTAGTTAGCATGTTATTTATTTAGCTCTGACTCCTCAGCTGAACTGAAAGGTATCTGCTGGCAGCTGCATTGCACAGGTAGCCTTGGCTATGGCTCTGGAAAAGGACACAAGTTTGCACCTCCCGCTTTATGGGGAGGGCTTCCTCTGCTGCTCTGCTGTTGTGACTCATTTTCATCATGGCTTTTTTACTCATTTGTTGGTGGTCTCAGAAGACAAGCTGTGAGTTGATTTGGATCTTTTTTTTTCAAATTTCCAGAAGTTTCTTATATTCTTCTGGTAGCAGTGAAATACTGGGTGGGATTTTCAGAAAGACCTTCAAGCTGCAGCATTGTGCAGTTAGCCTTGTCTATTTTAAGCTTTTATATGGACCTCCACGAGCTCAGTATGTAGTCGACTTACAATCTCCAAGGCAGTCCATCCTCACAGTGCCTTTGTAACATGTAGAATGGTACTGGAGAACACACGTAGAGGAGGTAGCATGTCCATGGTCACACACACACAGAGGATGTGGATGAAAAGGGAAATGATTGTGTTAGCTTTCAGGATACTTTATTAGCATGCAAACTGCTGAAACCCTCCATTCTTTCCTAGGGCATCCATTCAGAAGGCCTGCCAAAATATATATGGATTACAGACAGGCAGTTTATTTAAAGTTCCACCAAGTCTACGTGCAGAACTGAAATCTTCTGAGACAGCGTTATTAATGAAGCTGCTCAGTCATATGCAATAATATATATTTTAAGACATCCATTTCCATGCTTTGTAATCCTATTTCAGCTCTGAAAAGCATGGAATATAATTCTCGCTGTAAAATATTTTAGTAAATCTATGGATTCAGTCAAAGCCACATGTCCTTTATCTGCTGCTAAGCTCTTTCATTAGTGGCTCTTGACGAAACAGTGCTATGTAAAAGGTGACAGTCAAACTGATAAAAATCCAATTTTCTTTGTTTAACCAGGAACAGGTGTTCAGTCTTTGTGTTTTCTCTGGGAGCTTTGAGACTGCTGGCAGGATTGAGATAGGTCTTTAGGTATCAGGTTTGTACCTTGAGTTCCATCACTGGCTATTTTCCCACTGGTATGAACTATTATCTATTAGCAAAGGAACAGAAGACAAGTGTGCTAAACAGTGATAGAGATTATATGTGCTAGAACTATAAAAGAAAACAAAATATTATTGTATCCCACGTATGTGCTGATATGTAGAGGTTATGAGATACTGCAGTAAGGGAGAGGAAACTCAGAGGAAAAGCTTGCTTTTTTTTTTCTTTTCGCCACCTCTCTGTAGAATAATTTGCTAAGAGTAAAACAGCAGTTTTAGAGATCCAGAGAGTGCTAGCCCTTGTCATGTCTGTGTCTGTAAACATAGATGTGCATGTAGAAACTGTGAGCCCATCTCTTTTGATGCTGGAATAAAAACCAGGGTGCATTTCTAATATAATCATTGAAAAGTAAAATTTGTAAATTTGTCAACAAAAAGCTTCTCATCCATTTGTTTGGAAGATGATTCAGAGGAAAAAAAAAAAAAAAAAAAGGATACCTTAGTTATACGTGACATTGTTTTCGTTCCCCATAAATTTGGTTTGGCACATTGGTCCAGTAGATTGGAGCAATTGTAACTCCAGATATTTCTAGTTCATCTTTGCTGATCTTTTATTCTGCCAACATCTTAGTTGAAATAGTGATTAAGTAATTTAAGGAAAAGAGATGGAAGGTATGAGAATGAGGAAAAAAATGAGAAGAATGAAGAGGAAGAAAGGGCAGAGAACGAGTCAAGAAAGATGGGAGAGGGAAAACCAGGCTCTGCCACACTGAAGAAAAAAGTTGTGACCTGTAGTGAGGTAAGCAAGAGGCGTTCTTAACTTAGTCTGATGTATTTTCTTGTTTTCTACGTGTGAGGCTGGAGAGTATACCCAGCCACAGGGTCACTTTGAAACGTCTGCAAGTCAAGAATTAGGGAGTGTGAGGCATGGAAAGCAGGGCAGTGGTGCCCATATGTTGTGCATAGCCCCTGTGCCTTCTTGGCTGGCTCTACCCTGCAGAGCACATTGCCTGGTAGCTGTTTTGCTGTCTTCCCTGAATTACTCCCGTGAGCACCGTATCCAGTTCATTGTTTTCATCATCATCAACAAAGTCATCCATCAGCATCTTAAAACTTTCTTCCTTGGATAGGAGTTAAGCTGGCATTTTATTGATGAGCTTATTGAGATTGTATATGCGTCTGACAGTGGCTTCCATCACAGCATGGTTCTGTTGCTTTGGCAGGAGAATTTTATCTAAAAAGTAGGAAACAAAGTGGGGGCTTGGCACAGCTAAATGTTTATTTAAAAAAAAAAAAAAAAAGGAAGTTGATGGTAGAAATCTGTAATCAGTAGAGGCATTGGAGTATTCCAGAAATAGAGCTATTAGCTGAAAATCCATTTATATATATATTTTTTTTTAATTAGTTATTGCCTTTAGTCATCATAGATTTTTCATGAAGTTGGAACTAATTGTGAGTAGCAGAGGAATTTAAGGAACTTAGAAGTGAAATTATTCAATCTTAAGTTGTTTTTCCTGGGTACACAGACATTATGTTTTTTGTTGTTGGCATAAGGTGTCAGTGCTAAAGGTTGTGAAGACACCATTTTGTCTTTTGCAAGTACAAAAGCCACGTGGAAATTGTTCTTTGTTAGGAGAGTGGAGGAAGGAGAAAGGGAAGCTGCAAGATGCAGTCCTACATGTAAAGTAAAATATCCTCTATCATACTGAAATTCAGTGATATATTTTATGCACCCTTAGGCTTTTGGTGTCTAGGACAGGCATGCTGAACATGACAAACCCAGGCAATGGTGACCTAAGGCTATGTCATCCAGTAGGAGTCAGTGACATCCCTGTGCTCCGTAGTTTGAGGGAAGACTGAGATGCCTAATTCTGTTTGCCACTATCAAAGCTGGTGTCAGCTGGAAAAAAAAATATTTGAGGTTTGGGGAATGGTTTGCTTTTTCTTCCTCTTTAATTTTAAGGAAACTTTGCTGTCTTTGAAGAGAAGTGCTGAAATAATAATTTCTGATCTGTCTTGTGACACCTGTAGCTAATGTGAAGCTTTGGCTGTGGTAATGGACTCATTGTTTGGATAAAAGAACTCCTAGCTGTATTTGCATGGTTTTAAATTTGCTTATGTAAGTACATCAAGAAGGATTTGCAGCAAAGATTTCTTGACCAGATCTGGCAATGATTCATGACTTCGCAGTGCCTCCTTCCTCAATAAATGTGGTCAAAAAAGTTTCTTGCTTAAGGAAAGACTTGCAGTTTGGGCAGCTTTCATTATGTTTGTGATTGTATTGTTTGCTTGTCAATAGTACTAAATACACTGAGTCCAGAAACTAGGACTAGATTAGGTCGCAACAACTAAGTGAGTGAAGAACAAAAACCAAAGCCCCGCTTTTACAAGTTTATAGTCAAAATACATCAAAATACTTGCCATAAGAAGTGTGTTGCTATTTTTGTGAATAAAATTCTCAGTTCCACGGTGCCCAAATCATTAATCCCTAAACTATCAGTTGCATATCTTGTAGACATAGTGGTTTTCTCACCCTGACATGTCACCTTTTATTGCCACAAAACAAAAGGAATTTGGCTACCTCTGGCAAATGTTTATCAAGATGGAAGGAAAATATCTGATTATTATTCATGAATGGGACAATTCAGTACAGTATGTTAGTATTCCTGCACCAACATAAAGCTTAAAAGTACTGCAAAAAATAGAGAATACCATCAATCATTAATCTGGAAGCTTGACCGGTAAATGAAGCAAGGAATCTTCAGGACACCTTTAAACGCAATTATTATTCATTAAAATGCTTACTTCAGCTTAATAAGTTTGCTTATTTGACCCTTACTTGACTTTCTTTAATTGATTTCATTAAAGCAATAAAGAAGCTGTAGATGTTTAAGTAAATCAGGAACTTTCCACTTCTTTGTCCAATCTATTTAATGAGGATATGTGTACTCAGGCATGTATTAGTGACATCTATATTGCCTGTCTGGTTTATTTGAAGGGAAAAAGAATAGAGGAAAAAAAGTGTAAGAGCTATTGTTAGATGAGGATTTACATCCAAATAAAGGTGAACTATTTCTTGGGTTGTTTTGTCTTTTTATATAACATTAATTGCCAACCTTCTGACTCCCTGGCTTGGACTGTAGCCAGGTTAGATTTGGGTCATTGCCTATTTATAGTGTTTTCAAAATAGATAGAGCAGGTGTTAAGTTGTGTGTACAATTATAAGTGGTTACTGTGGGCTTCTGCTATGTGAAATGAGGAAGTTCTGGAGAATTCAGATTGCCACTGTCATAATCTTACAGATTTTCTGCAGCACAACTGTAAGGAAGGATTTTCTTGATATATATATTGACATGTAGATAGAATAAAAAAGCCTAGAGTTATCAAGTCTGATTTGATTGTGTTTCACAGTCTGTGGGCATGCAGTCCTAACACACTGAAATTAGGATAGACTGTTTTCTAAAGTTAATCTCTGGAGAAAGAGGAAAGAAAAGGAAAAAAAAAAAAGAAAACATCAAGACAGCAGAACTGCACTGAATCGGGATCCTGATCTAGGAAATGGTCTTCTGTTGCTACCCAAAATAAGCGTCAGCAGTTGCATTTCACCATAGAAAAACAATGAAATTACTCGCGTCAATGTATATATTACACCCACTTTACAGAGAAGAAAAAGTTGTGTTATTTTGTGTTTATTGGTGATGTGGATGGCTCTGAAGGGCTTAATGAAGAAGCCCCCGCTCCCTTTAAGCAAGGCTTCAGGTTCCCTCTGTTGCTGCCCATTCTTCTCTGAGATGTTCAAGCCTCTTAGTTTCTTAACTTTGGCCTGCAGTTCTCTGCATTTTTCAAGCTCCTGCTCGCCCTCAGAGATGCAGTGGGTTGGCAGGGCAGGAAACCCCTTCCCTTCAGCCCCTCACATGTGGATTGCTGCTCCCTCCTCCGCCTTTCAGGTGTCCTGGCTAGCAAATAGGGTGAACCTCAGTCTCTGTAGCTCATGTAGCTTGAAAGAATTGACGTTGGAGAAGCAACACCCAAGAGAAATCTAAATGGACTGTAGACAGTATTTGCATATGTGGCTGGAGCTGAAGAGCTGTGAGGTTTAAGGACCTTGGGATACAGAAAGATGGGCGATGCCCAAAGTGAGCACTTGTCAAGGAAAGCTCGGTCACTGAGATGCTCCCATGGGACTGTGCATAAGCTGTCGATCAGCTTTGGGATATTTTATTTTAAAACAAGCTGCCAAACGTTTTGAAGCTTCCCTACCAACTGCTCCCTATTGTCCCCTCGTGAGCCGAACCCAAAGAGCACACTCAGTACCTAACGTTTTCCTGGCTCGATCCCTGGTGCTGTTGAGTTGATAAAAAGCAGGCCGCCCCTGAAAATGAGCATGGCAGGATTTCAGGGAGGAAAGCCAACCTCACCCACGGCGCCCATTTGCCAGGTGCGGGAAGTAAGTGATCTGCTGCCGTGCTGGGGCTGAGCCAGCCTGGCTGGCTGTGCTTGGTAAGACACGGCTGCAGCGCCGGGAAGCCTCGTGCACTTGCAGAAGTGTATCATCTTTAAAATGTCTTGCAATTTAAAGAATATATGTTAGCACGTTACAGGGTGACAGTCAGCTGTGGCATCAAGCCAGCTGGTACTTCAGTCAGTGGAAGCTTTGCTAACATCGGGTGGAAGTCCAACAGGACCAAAGTGACAGTGGGATCATAGAATGATTTAGGCTGGAAAAGGCCTTCAAGATCTTCAAGTCTAACCATTAACTGCTGAGACACTTAGAGCCTGAATTGCTGCTCTGCAAGCATGAATGTGCACCTGAAGTACATGCCTCTCCATTGCCCTCCCTAGATGTCTGTTATTCCTTTCTTACCAATACAGTGCTACCAGAGGACGCGTACTAAGTGGAAAACTTCCTTGCAGTTACTGTCCTCCAAAAGCTCAACAACAACATACTGTTTGAGCTGAGGACATCAGTTCTCATGTCTGCAGGCTTCTCCATTCACATTCGGCATCCTTTGTAATATCTGAGCAATGTTTTCTCCACTTGTAGCATATAAGGCTAGGAGAATTGGCATGCCAGGTTTGTCTGTCATTTTCTCTGCAAATGGAAGTCATCTTTGGATTACTGATAATTAGAGGATTAGTTGAATCACTTTTCCTCACTGCAAAGCTAATGGCTATTTGAAAAGGAAATAAAGTGGCCTCTGAGTGAAGCTGAATGGGAGGGAGTTACCACGGCAGGAACTGTGCCCCCAGCAGTAGGTTTAGGATTTCACATCTTTCTTTGCTGCATGTTCAATATAATTTAAAATAAATGGGAAAGTTGAATGGAGGGGGACAAAGGGGAAAATGGAATGGAAAAGTGGATGTCATTAAAGTGAAAAATCCTCTGTTAAAAAGTGTGCAGTCTTTGATGTCTTGGTTGTTTAGATCACATAGCATTAAAAATTGGATTAAAAACATGTTCATTTTATACATCATATCTCAACCATTCCCAACACTTTCAAGTTGAAGTCAGTTAAGGAACTTTAATTATAATGACCCAGTTATTTTTAAGACTTGGTAGTAAACATATTGTGTCGACATTTTAAGGGTTTCAATTAATGATTTCAAATTTAAAACTTGATAAAAGCTACTGTAAGAAATAAGTATGCAGTATGAAACTCAATTGGCCAGGCATACTTTAATCATACTTTATTGTTACATCAGGAAGCATTAATTAAAATTGGAAGCCTGTGAGTAATTATGTCTTTCTTTGCAGCTGTCTTTGAATGGCATTGCTATGTTCAAATCCTGTGTGAAGGTAATGGTTACAGTGATTTGAGTGTCAGTAAATAGTTTTTAGAGCTGAGGAACCACTAACGTGTTTCCCTACATGGCATGTACAGTTGCACTGTTTATTTTTTTAATTTAATTATTAAACTGCTTCTTTATCTCCCTTAAAAGGAGATGAGGGAATTAAACTGTACACTTTATAATTAGCATAAGATGACCATAGACTCTTCTTTGTCTTCTGGGGATGATAGTGATTCTGGGTAGGTGGTATTAAGATATCATCTCTTCCGTATTAGTTGCCCATGAGTCCACGCCCAACTGTAATAGTGCTCTGGACCAGTTCATTGCTTTTCTTGATTTTGAAGAGCAAGCATCTCCACTGGTTGCAGGGAACAGACCCCACTCTTGCTTGGCAGCTCAAGAAAATCCTGAACCTATCAGACCCATAAGATGCCGTCTTGAACCAGACGGAATTGCTGCTCCTTGAAAAAGCTGTCAAAGCTGCAGGTTTTTTTCTCTTCTAGGCAAATGCTCAAGAGAAGGAGCTAAAGAACTAAGAACAGGTTTATCTAAGTTGCCCTTCTGTTATGCACTCAAGTGCAGTCAGTTTAGTTCCAGTATGGGGGTAGCCAACATGGTGTGCTAGTCTAGCATAGTCTCCTCTAAACAAAAAATTAAAACAAGCCATGATAAAACCTGTAATTTTAAATTTCATTTTGCAGAATAAAGATTTTGTCATTCTTTCTCTGACTTTCCTTTGCTCTGAGTTTTCATCCAAGATGAAGCAAGGCTGTTTGCTGCTGGTACCAAGTGTTCACCTTGCAGTGTGGACAGGTGCCTTCTGGCAGAGCTGAGCTCTCTTACAGTAATGACTTTACAGTGAACCGTGGAGAGCTGGTGGCCTGGAGCGACCTTTCCAGGGAGTCTGGTGTTCCTCTTCTCTGCCTGATTAGTGGGCAGCTACAGCACGTGTACGTCCCCTGCAACTTGCACACTGCTGTCGCATTAGAAAATGTTCCCGTTGTTTCTAAAGAAGAACAGTACACCACACCTGGATCTTGGCAAGCACGTAAAAGAAGAAATTATTTTCATTGACAGTGATTTTCTGACTGATTTTCTACTGTACTGTAATATTTTAACTGTATACATAGGTTTTATCTCTGATTCAGAAAATTAAGAAGACTTGGGACTTAATTAATTGGGACTACAATGCTGTCTTTCTCCTAATACTTTCCGCAGTGTAGTCATAATATATAACGTACAGTATGTGATATGTAGTAATGTACTATATAATACACACATGTATATGTGTATATATATGTAGATGTGTGCATACACATATTACTAGTTTTGAAAACCCTGCTCCTGCAGTGACTTTTGGTGTAATTTCAATATCTCTTTGACAAGGTGAATAAAATCACCTGCTTATAACAAGCAAATGGCAGGATCAAAGCTTAGTCCCTTTAGTAATGTCGCATGGTATGTACTCCATAGTTGCTTTAAATGCTCTGTCTTCCAGCTTTCCTGAGCACAGAAAATGCCACCGAAAGGCTGCCATAATACATGGGGTGTGTATTTCAGTCCATGGTTATAAAGGGCAGACGTCTTCCACCACTATTTTAGTCATTGAAATGTGGTCAGAAATTTCAGCTGTTGTTACATCCTGAGGTGACCGACTTACATGGTTTGTTAGGATTTTTGGAAAATGCCTGTTTGTATGTTCTGGTTTGGCTTTGATGACCAGCTCTTGGTGGTAGCCTAGGACTGATGAATGCTTTCTTGGTGATGGCACCCACTAATATACATACCAGAGACATTAAACAGAAGTTTAATATAAGTCTTTAAAAAAAAAAAAAATCAATATAGGTATCCATGGACGACAACTTTGAAATACCAGGGGAGAACTAAATAATTCTGTAATGGATTTGGCAAGAGTGTATGCAGACTTCATTTCAAAAGTTTCAGGCTACTTTGGTATCCACTGAATTTCCATTCTTCCTTTTAGTATATAGCTATCCATCCATCCATCCACAACTTGTCAGTTGGTCCTGGAGGAGAAGCTTGCATTACAGTAGGTGTCTCCGACTGATACTTTCTGTTTCCTGTATGCTGGATGAGGCAATCTTTGTATGGTAAAGAGTCACTTGTTGTTTTGGCACAGCAGAGTTTGTAGCAGTTTTATTGGAAACAGTTTTACTTTTAGGGACCTGGAGGTGGCATATGAATTTCTGAATTTTCTGGAAATTAACAGTAAAAGTACTGTGTGCATTCACATACATAAAAAGGAGTCTATTCACCAACAAACATCTGTCCAGATATTTTGAGTTCCCATTTTTCTTTGCCTGCAAGTGCACAAATCAAGTAGCACACAAAGAAGGTACTTGTCAGTGCTTTGCAAGTTTTGAGCCCATACGTTAACAACTTGATCAATCTTTGGTTAATTTGTGTTGCATGCTCTAAATTTTTTTTGCACTGGAAAAGTTAAATGTTTCTGAGCCTGAGTAGAATGTCATGTGTTTGTGGATTGAGCTCTAAATTACTGACCAGCGTCCGCTGCGCATAGGATGAAGAACAAGCCAAGTGATTCGTTCATTTGTGGTGGAGAGGTGATTTGAGAAGCTGGATTTTCTTGCGGTGTCTTTGGATTTCTGGGAGCAAAGGAACTAACCGAAGGCATGGAAATCTTGTTTTCCAGCATCTCTCTACTGGTAGATTGATCAGGATACCTTTCATTGACCCACACATTTATGAGCCTCCAGTAAATGTTGATGATATATTTTTTTTCCTCTGTTGTAACCAGCAGCTATTTGCTCCATGTGAATGTTTTTGCTCCATCCTGTATTTTATGTCGTGTCATTTTACCAAATCTCCTTTTAACATCATGCAAGCTCAAAGAATTTTTGCACTTTCATTTAGAGCTGATAATTGGATGCATTCTGCAAACTTTATAAATGTTTTGTTAACACCATTAATTCTTTGGATCTGATTCATTTTATCAATAATTGAGATAGATGGCCTTGGAAGGTTTTCAGTAGGGCTCATACAGTACTATTATTCTAAATAAAATTGCTCATTTTGTGTTTTTTTTTTTCTTTTTTTTTTTAATTAAGTCCCATTTGTTGTTACCAGCACTGTAAGAAAAGGTCCAAGGTGAGTGTCAGAGACTCTGTTATGTTCAGTTCTTTCTGTTTTGAGCATTATAAATTGGTCTGAATTAATTTCTTTAGATCTTTGAAGAGCTCTTTCTGTGGTGCTTCGAACATGTATTTTCTGTTGGGACACATGATCATGACATTTAAGTGAAGGAAAATTGCTTTCAAAGTGATTTTTAGCAAAGTCACTGCATGTTTGCTTTTCTAGTTTGTGCAGTCAGTGTATCACTGGCGACATCTGGCAGGGTTAACAGATGATTCAGCAGACTAACACTGTTCAAGCAGTGCTTGTTGGTTTTTGTTTCTGTTCTTTTACAGATTTCTTAAGAACTATAAGGAAAGTGCCTCAATATCTGAGTGGTCTTCTTGGATCTTAAAATATCTGCCCAACTTGCACCTGTCCTTCGAGATTGTTCAGATACAGCATGTCCTTCACCAGTTTTGGACAAGTGTTTTGACATCCAAAAAAACTATGGTATATCTGTGTAAATCCCTGAGATAGTCAATAATTGTTCACTAATAATTATTCACTAATAATTCACAGCAAGAATTGCACTGTGTATGCAGATCTGGGCAATTTACGGAAGAATATTCCACAAAGATATGTCCTGTGGTGACATTAGCAGAAATTTGCATTTTCTGTAGCTTGCGTTTTAATGTCTTGCACGTCTGTTTGGAAAAATGGTTGTATGATCCACTTCAAACAGGTCTCTTCTTTATTTCTTGACACAAAGACTTCCCTGCACCTGTGGGCTGGTAGTAACCAAAGTACAACAAAACTGAAGTGATGCTATGGCATTCAACCTTCATCTCAGTGACATCTTGTGGCACCAAGTCCCTTTGTGGCAAGTAGAAGAGCGTGAGACCTAGGGATGCTGGCTTTCAGTAAAAGCTTTTTCCACGGCAAGGACCTTCACTGTGTACTTTGCTTTGTGCGTGTCTGTTGTGAGAGCACGATCCAGCACAGAGACGTGGTTCAGGAAATTACAAGCTAGCACCTTGAGAAGATCTGCGAGTACCTGCTGTGCCTGCAGAGCACACTTTCTGCCTTTTGCCTTCTTCTGGAAGCGAATGGATGGCTTCCATGCTTTGAGCAAGACGGACAAAACTCATACAGCCAAGAGCAGTCCTTGAGGTGCTTTTAAAATGTTTTTTTCAGACGTGTTTAATTACACATCCAGCTGAGTAAAACTTTCCTCAAGTTTTAAAAGTCCCTGGCCTGTACTTTGACTCATGCAGCTTAAGGGAGGTGACATTATTTCAGTCATGCTAGTGTTTCTCTTCTAATCCTCCAGACAGTCTTTTCTCTTTTAATCCTTTGAGCAGACATATTTTCAAAGGACTTCTTTTCGTTTGTAGTCAACCGCTAGAACTGCCTGGCATCTGTGCCTATTTGCATCATCAGAGCAAGCAGGAACTGAAAATCAAATGCCACTGTGGTTCAGCATGTCCAGAGATGATGTCCTGAGTGATTACTGTATTTTCCTCTAAATTCCCATCCACTTTTGTAGAAGCTAGTGCTAATGTAGTTTCTACAGACACTGCAAACCTCTGATGGGGAGAGGGGAATGATTTTTGGGGAAAAAAAAGTCAGAAAAGTTTGTTTCTGCAATAAATTGTTCTAATAATAAAGGTAGAGCCTCAGAGGTTTAACAGCTCGAAATGTGTAAGTGCTAGTGAGACAAACATCCCAGTCCACACACATACATGATAAAAAGTTGTCAACTGTAGATCCTAGAAGAATTTTTTGCAACTCATGTCTGCATCTGCTGTGGATAGAGCTGAGGTGAATCAGCCTGTGAGCTTCTCTGGCTTCTGCAGGTGGTCCAAAGTGTCTGAAAGCTTGACTCTGAGACTTTACAGGCTCTTGGTACCCAAAGCTCATCCCCCGCCTTTCTTCTGTTTTCTTAAGGAAATACTTAAATTCTAGCTCACGTTTTTGATCATAAGTTATAAACTAACCGTTCCCTTCCCAGTTTCTGTGGGCTGCAGCTTTGCAACAATGGTTGATATTCACTCTTTGCTCCTAGAGGTAACTGATAGTGAAGTCTCATCTCAAGCCCTTACCAAAAAAAAAAATCATCCTGGTGCTACTGCCTCACTTTCAGAAGCTATTGCAGACTTCTTTGCAATCATCTAGTTCCTGCTAAAAGTTGTGGAGCTACTCAACACAGAGCATCCATAGTTCTCTTAGCCGGCCACAGCGGGAAGCTCCCCGTTGCTGTGTGCACTTGGTTTACCTCAGACTGGCTCTGCCTCCGTCCAGCCCACAGCAGTTGTTCCTATTTTGCAGACTTCAGGCATAAAGCTGATGTCCCTGGTCTAACTCATACAAACCCATGGTGAAGGAAAGGAGTCAGTTTTGCTCACGTATCTAGCTCCTCTGCTTGCACATCATTGCTTTTTACAGTAAAAACAATGGCTTGGCTGCACAAACCTTCATTCTTTAAATCTCTGAAATGGAAATAGTCTGAAAACCTGGGTTGGTTTTTTGTTTGTTTGTTTGTTTGTTTGTTTGTTTTTATTAGAGAACTTTCCAAATCTTTCACCAGATCAGTAAAGCTTTTGCAAACCAAAAATCAGGAAAATATCCAGGCAGGTTCTTCCTAGCTATAAGAGCTTGCTAATAAGTATGTCCTGAAGTATTTCTCTGCACAGGAGAGCAATCCTTATCACACATTCAGACAGCTTTGTGACAGTTCTGAAAGACCTTTGCAGCATGTGGCAGTTTGGGATATTGGCAAAGGAAACACAGGTAAAGTGCATCCTGTCATTGCTAGAGAAGAGTTACCAGAAAAAGTAATCTTCTCATCCCCTGATCATATTGGAAGGAAAGAGAGCCTCTGCTGCATCCTGCAGCTGCATTAGGAAAGGCCCTCCAAACAGCAAGAGGGTTCCCTGTCCAGATTCACATGGGCAAAGTTTGTTCTTACTTGAGTTCATCCTTCAGTGTTCTTTGTGCTCACACACATCCTGCAGTCTGAGGTGTATTAAATTTATACCGAAAGAAACTTGATGTACTTCTTTTAGAAGATTGCACGTATCTGAAAGATGTTTTACAATCTGCTTGGTCAATCAATTGTGCAAGTATACCATTACTCTATAAGAATGAATTAGGAAAACATCCAAAATATTTTAAAATCATAGATCAGCAATGACCAAATGCCCGTAATTAATTACGGTGTTTTTTGTTCAGTGTCGTTTTGTCTGGGAGAATAGACTGGAGTCCTCCTCAGTTGGTTAAACTCAGTTGGCTGAACTTGTTTGGAGTTAATATTTTAGTTTATACGAGTGTGTCCACATGTGCATGGATATAGCAGTTCCCAGCAGCACAACATCAACATTTTGGTTTGGAAGTTGCATGTATAGTCTTAGGAAATCCATGGGGAACCTTCAGATTGTTTAGAAAAGTCTCTCCAAAGACAGCAAAAATATGAGCAAAAATGTGAAGGGTCACAAGACACTTAGTGCCTAAACTAGTTGAGCTCATTCTGGAAAACTGTAATAACTACAGGCAAAAAGTCAACAAGCAAGGGACACCAGCAACTATGAAGTTACATAGTATGTTGGATAGAGAAAAAATATATATTTTTTAAAGATATTCAGTTGGGTAATCCTTTAAAACAAAATGACAAAAAAAATGGCATGAAGAAATGCCGAATTATTCCAGGGCTATCGAATGTCTAGCCCGAATTGGAAACATGGAAATTTCAAGAACCGAAAGGTTTTCTGGAAAAAAAAAAAAACAGTACATAATATATACTGTGTGTTTTTCTAGATTTCCAGTAATAGAATTCTAATACGACAATTTGTTTTGTGCTGGAGGAAAAAAAAAATAAAAAAAAACAAAAGAGAAAGACACTTCCATGTTTTACATATTGCTGTTGGAAAGTACCAAAGTGGCAGCAGTGTTTCTGAGTCTGCATTAAACATACACGGATATGTTAGGGACAGCTAAAACTTTGGAACTAGCATTTTTATCAATATCCTGCAGGAGTCCGGGAGATGTGTAAGTGAATTCATGCAATATGCACTCCTCTGATGAAAAAATGCAGCACCCATGGTGAGATAGCAGATTTCCTAGCTAAGACACAGTACCTCTGAAATTGGTTTGCTGCTTGGTATGCTTGCATACAAGATGGTATTTCTTGTATGCATGTGGTGGGCAGGGAATTTATGTAGCCAGAAAAATAATGCAGGTAAAATAAAATGTATGCACGGGGTGACACTGAGGACTGTGATGCATATAGACCTGGGTCTGTTTTGCAAACCACAAAGGAAGTGGATTTGAGAAAACTCACTTAGATGTGAGGTGTTCCTGCCCTAATATCTGGAGGAAGAAAGGGCGTTCTTCAGTTTGTTTGATTTATATTATATGAACTTCTTTGAAATGTCTGTAATGCCCTGGGCTGGGTTTGGGAGCATGCAGACATGCGGGTTTCGGCGTGGGAGCCTTGCTGCTCGTGCTCCTGGCAGGTCATACAGCCCAGGCTCCAAGCCTTGATGGGCTGGGTGTCCCAAAGGGGGTTGGGCGAGACCCCCCCAGGAAGGTCAACCTTTTGTCTCCCCAAGCCTGTGCAACAGTAACTCCACAGGAAAATGCAGCACTTGTTTTGCTGTGCTGACTGCATTCAGGATGATTTTCTAATGGGAACACGTGGCTTTGCTCTATTTCCTAGATGCAGCATCCCAGGTATTTTCTTCATCATTAAAGGAAAGGGCTTGTTGGAAAGTTCTTTCATACCTTGAGCATATGGGAAAGTTATTTGTGTTTCAAACTGATACCCCATAGTTCTGTTGTTTAATTTCTTCACTCATTCATTTTTCCACAATTTCTTTTAACATTCCCATTCCTCCTCTTGCCACATGGCCAAGGTGCATACTCTTCTCTCTAAATCTAGATGGTTGAATATCCTGCACAATCTTCTTGCAATTTGGCTATCCTTTTGTGGATCTCACATTTGAAATCCAAACACAGGGCAGAGGAGCATCTTAAACCTAGACTTACACTTGAGGGAAGACTCCTTGATGTATTTTACTCCTTGCTGTAATTTGCCAGAACTGATATAAATACCCATAAACACCAGGGGTGAGGTGGGGAGCCTCTCTTAAAATCTATTTAATAAAAAACAAACAATTAGGAAACCTAGGCTTAGTAAGTCTGTCCATAATGGGAGATGAATGTTGTGAAATGTGGGTAGGCAGGCTAGTTGTTTCCCTTAGACATTTTTTCTCACTTTTTAACCGCTTGGAAGTGGAATCTGACTTCTCACCAGAATCCTTTGTTAGAAATGTTCTTTTAAAAGCAACGTCTTGTGCAGGAAGAACTTGTGATAGATGAGCTATTGCGAAAAAATAAGTGGCTGAGTGTGGCTTTTAAAAGTTCCACTTTGAAAAGAAATGAAGGCTGAGAAAAGGAAGTACCAAAGAAATAAAAAACCAGTTTTCCTGCTGCCTTCCATTGTATCTGACATTTTATCCTGTTTTAGGAGTTTGCCTCTTTCTGACAGTATCTGCACTCAGTCATTACTTGTCAACATAGTTTTATTTAGCATGAATAAATAAGACATAATTAGCTAAAATATGGGTCTTGTAATTACAGGTGTAGAGTTGTTTTATTTATTAAGGCTTTCTGCCCAGGGAAAATGACACAACGTGCCAGGAAGACTTAAAGTCTGGAATCTAAATCTATCAATTTGATTATTTAACTGTGGTTAGGGTATTTTCATTTTGTTGCAGTATCCTTTGACAAGTCTAGTGTTTACAGCATTAGCTGAAGATGAAGATGCATTTAAGAGTAGCTTTTATGGCAGGCATTTTGAAGAGCAGTTGCTTCTGTTTGCATACAATTCCCTCAGAGAATCTTATCTTTCCAACTGGATTATTTAGTCTTGCTGATGGTATGGTTTTACCTGGAGCAGTGTTCCTAATACAGTAGAAATCAACACACTCACGCTTCAGGGAAGGCTGCTTGATGTATTTTACTCCTTGATGTAATTTCCCAAGAACTATACAAATTCTAAGTTTCCATTCCAAAGTGCTTTAGCTTGTTTTAAAGCATTTAAGTGATCTTGTTTACAGCGTTATAGCCAGGGCTTCCTTTAAAAATTATTCTTTTTGGGTTTTTTTTGTGATTGCAATTTAGAAACAAAATGATGCCTTGTTAGCCTGTAAAATAATAATAGAGGAAACATTATTTCCACTTGCACGTTAGACAGCAAGCATATATTGAATGCTTGTTAGAAATCGGCTGGTGTCTCTACACTGCAATTTTAAGGAAAACTCACTTTCTTCTAAAGGACATAGGCGATTTTCCCTTTTTCATAGTAAAAGGGGAGAAACGTATTAAAAATCATTGGTATTCTTGTGCTTAAGAAAGTGTACAGATCCTCAAAATATAAATTCATAGAACTCTGGCTAATCTTACAGCGTGTAAGTCCTGAGATATGGTTTGAAATCCTTGGCTAGAAGGCATTGTAAAGGAGAAAATCCTTATTATCGAGAACTTTGGTTGCTCATCCTCTGAATATCACCTCTGCTGTCTCTCACATTGTAAGAGCTAGTCTAGCTCGATGAAATTATTAGGTGAAGGCTCAAAGGAAGCAAAGGGCTGTAGGTGCCTTTTCATACAAAGCACGATGAAACTGTGGAACTCATTGCCACAGTTTCCTGTGACAGCCAAGAGCCTGCACAGATTTAAAAAATAGAGAAATTCATGCAAAGAAAATCTAAGGAAAATGTAAGGATCCTGTGGGTCAAAACATTCTTGTGTTGATTCCTGGGGTACTCAGTGTCTCCATCAGTGACCCAGTAAAAGGGAGCATGCAGCTGATTTCCAGCATTTTAGTTGGAGCTAAGCCCTTTTGGATAGTCACATGGAGCTGGCTAACAAGAAGTGACTGAAAAGGCTTCCTTTTGGAAAGGAAACAGAAGGGAAATATAATGAAAGTCCCTAGAGTCACGGAGTCTGTGAGGAAGCTCAAGTCCTAGCCATTATTTGCCAGATCCCACAGCACTGCAACCAGTGGCTTTTTAGTGTTTGGTGGGTAGAGATACCTCTGCAACTCCATCTCTGCAGAGCCACCTTCCTGTTACAGAGAGTTACCACGTGTGGGTGTGTTTGTATTGTTCATGGTAGAGCCCTGAGTCTTCTTAGAGTCTTCTGACTGTAGTCATCCTTTGTTTCCTTCATCTCTAATGTGACAGAATTCATTTATGTTTTAACTTTTCCTCACTGTTTAATTAGATTTGTTACTTCACGATTTAATGGACGTGTCAAATAATTAGCCTTTAGTATTTGGACTGCGGAGCAAACTCCTAAATGCTCCGATAGATAGAAAATTGTTGATTGTAATTATTATGATTAATTTCCAAATTAGGATTGGGGCTCTGATATGCAAGGTCCTGTGCAAAAAATAAAAAATAAAAATGCAAGAAACAGCCTCAGACTTGAGGAGTTTACAATGCAATAAGCAAGAAAAGGTAAAAAGAAAAAGGGAAGGAAATCAGAAGATACCATATGGCTCTTAAACTGTTTGGTACTTGCAGGCTGAATCATTTTTCCTCCAGTCTTCATGCATTTGCTGATGAAATGAGATTCCCCTTAAAAATCCTCCTGTCCTGACCACTTCTCAATTCTCTCTCAAAAACATATCCAAAGCTTTCATTTTGCAAAGATTTCTTACCAAACAGATTTTCATGCAATGTAATACACAGATTTCAGTGGCACATGCATACGTTGAAAAGTTGGAATAAAGAATTAGAGAAGAAATTACTGATCCATTAATGTTTGCAGACTTTCAAGTACATATTGGGCTACTAAAGCTTCTTGTATCAAGTGCAAAGGGAATATTTACAAGCTAAGTTCCTGAGCAAGACAGGGATAAATCACATGGTGCAAAAGGGAATGAGTCAGAGGAGCTGGTTGTTTATTCCTCTTGGACTGATATTTATTCTCCCTGCAGTAGGACATTCCTTCTCCAGAAAGCATTCCTTTTCCACATCTCAGAATCTCACGTATTTTACAACACTTTGATCCGCTCTGTAATTAAGAGCTCCAGCTTTTAATTTAGTTTTGCCTTCTAGGGGGGTTATGTAAACTAATAACTTGTATTCCACACGAGCTTCGCTGGTTTTCCTTCTGATTGCACTGTGTATGCTACAGGTGAGAAGTAATCGTTTTTATTACCACAGAGTAGAAGAATACCCTAAAGACAAATAGGGTGGCTAACATTATAATCATAAATTGAGCTCTTAATTGTTGTTTGTGGGATTTTTAGGAGCAATAGCTTCGGTAGAAAAGTAAAATGTAATTTCTAGTTTTGCCACTTCCATTTTATTTACTACTCTTTTTCTAGTGCACTAATCAGAGTTTTATGAAAATCAGTTCAAAGAGTCTTGGGAATCATTTACGATTTCCTAAGGCTCTGGTTTTGCCTAGAAGAAAACAAACATAGCTTTCAGATAAACATAAAAGCACCAGCTGTTTTTCCTCCAGAATTTTTACATCCATAATACTTGCCTTTAGAGATAATTTTACAAGAAGAAACATATAATATGTGGAAATATTTAAGAATAGGTTTACAGTAATTCTGTTACTGTAAATACAAAGACTAGCTTTCATGCCTCAGTAACTGCTCCTGAGGTCTGATGAACTGGGGGAAAAAAAAGAAGAGAAATCTTGGAAGCAGACCAGCTTGACCCTATGCCAGCTTGACCATCTTTGGGGTCCATTGCCTAGAAGCCAGTTTTTTTTTGCCAGGACAGTTTTCTGGACTATCACTTCAATAAAAGGCCTGATCTGATTTGTTATTTTTTCCAGAGCATCTTTGCTGGAGCTTGCTGACTACTCCTGTAAACAGTAGCTTCAGTAATACTCGTAATGCCAGCTCATGGCTTAGTGCTAGGACATATAAATGGTTCAGCCACTGACAGGGAGTACCCTGTTTCTTACCACTTAGAGGAAAAGACAGCTTTGCAACCTTCATATCTGAATTTCTGCTGCTTATATTGTGAGCTTGCATTTACTAAATGAGCCCTGATTTCTTTTGAAGGTATGTTTGTGTCCTGCTGTTGACTGGTCTGCACTGTTGCCTCTCTCTAGCCAAGCAGCCCTCCCTGAGATGTTAGGGTTGATGGCTAAATATGCAAACTAGATTCATTGATATCTCTTAAAAAGTTGCAGTGGGAATGTTGATGGTAACTTTTGGTTTAACATCATCATCTTCAGTTTCCTTCACTTGACCCAGATTAAATGTATTCATGTACACACAAATGTGGCTACTCCAAAGGGATTCACTCCTTTGCTGTTTCCTTCCCAGTTTCAGACACCTGTATAATGGAGAGAAAAAGTATGCACTAATGATGGGAGAAGAGAGCTGCAATATCAAATTGTGGTCTTAACTTTGCAGCACATGGAAGAATCACTGCTGAACTCAGACACCAAAAATGAAGAAGTTGAGCAATATTATGTAGAAGAATTCTTTTGGGTAGTGCACAACCTTTTATGTCTGCCCCTGTGAATGACATGCAATTTCTGTGCTGCAGCACTTCTCTAAGATGAAAGGGTTTGTATAACTCACAGAGACAATCTTTGCATTTAACAAAACCGGTTCCTGAATCTTTCATAATTCATGTCTCTCACTTCAAATCACCTGTCTTTCCATCTCCACAAAGAGACGATCTCTTAATATCATTTTACCAGTCATCCTGCCTGCTTCCCTGCCTTTTTCCTTACTGCTTGCACTCCCACTAATTTGGTTTCTTCCAACACCAGTGGATTCTGACTGTTTTACCTTTGCAGTGAATCATCCTTATATCTTCTGGTTTCCCCCTCTTCCTATGCCAAAGCATCCCCTTTGGGTAGTTATTGATTCACGAATTGTGTAAGGGTGATACGAAAAGAAACAGGAGAAAATTAACTTGTGTAAGACAGTGATGGATTTCTAAACATCCACCACTGGATTAAGTTGCAGTTTAATATGTTTAGATTAATTTAGCAGTTGGTTGCATTTCTAAGTAGCTGTCTTGAGACATGGTCCTAAGTTAAGAGAAGTCTTGTCAGGAATGAGGCCTTAAATTTGCAGCACTGAATTGCTGACAGTTTCTGATTGACAGAATAATAGCTATTATTTGGTGCACCCCTTCCTGTCCTTCAGAGGAGGTTTAGGTTGGACATTAGGAAGAATTTCTTCACAGAGAGGGTGGTCAAGCATTGGAGCTGGCTGCCCGGGGAAGTGGTGGAGTCCCCATGCCTGGAGGTATTTAAGAGACGTGTGGATGTGGCACTAAGGGAAGAAAGAAAATGATTCGAGGCCATGTCAGAAATCGAAGGCTGATACACGAGGAGCAGCTCTGTGTGCCAGGGAAGGGGACAAGCTGTGGACCAGATTGGCGAACCGCCATGGCAGCACCCGCCGGTGGCCTGAGGCTGCGGGCAGCCATTTTACCCCTGCTGTGGCACGCTGGCTGGCACCACAGTCTGCGGGCATGGCTGGTGTGTGGGACGGTCACCCCTGAGGGGATGGAGGGCGAGGTGGCACACACAGCTCCCCTGAGCTGGCCTAGCAAGGCTGTGAGCCGCGGGGTGGGCAGGCTGAGCTGCCACCGGTCCGGATGAAGCCATCACTGCTTCTCTCCATGTCTGAAGGCTGTGAGATGAGTGTCCCTCTGGAGTCACCTCTTCCTTTCCTTCGGCACACAGAGGGACAGGGGATGGCTGCCTTGGACTAGATCCCTCAATTTTAGGAAGCTAAAGCTGGGTGCCAAGCCGCATAGAGCCAGGCTGTCCAGCAGGGGGGATCCACGCCAGGCTTCCCCCAGGTTGCATCCTGGCCTCCTGTGGATGCAGAGCTGCTCAGGGGCACCCCTGGAAAGGAGGGTGCCCTTTCAGAGCATCGTGTTTGTTCGGTCCATGGTATTTTCTCTTCATCTTCCTGAGCGGGTACAAAATACAGTCTTTCCGAAGTAAACTGTCTTAGCGCTGTGTTTCATAACCACCAGGGGAAAATCATTAAAGTGGAAGAAAAGGTAGAATTATTGATTTAGCAGCATGGAAGCGTAGCATAACTTCTCCTTTGCTCATAAAAATACTGTGTTTTTTCTCAGCTGTGAAGTAATTTAGGTAGGTGCATCTTAAATTTCCCAAAGAATCTTTTCTTGGGAAAACCTAACATCTCTGTTAGTTACAGATACACATAATGTTGGCATCAAGTTAAAATGACCCACAATTACAACTGTACACCTTGAAAATTATCACAACTAAAGACAGTGGTAATTCACTAGGACTGGCGAGTAAACAGGTTCTTCATTTTCCATTCTGAATCCCATGCACTAGAACTGTTTTTCCAGTAGATTTTTGTTTGAGAAATACGGCTTTTTATTTCAGTGAATGAAGCTAAAAATGCATGGCAAAGGATGTTGTTAGAATCCATTATGTTTTAAATTGATGTATGACTTGCCAACAACTGTAAATATTTTTTTGGCATAGATCCATGTTGCTTCTCTCCCTGTAATAAAGGGTATTCTTTTTATCTATTCTTAGGAGGCAGATTTTTGGAAATACTGTAAATGAGAAAACTGGAAGTGGGAGAAAAAGTGGTCATCCTTCAGTATATATTAAAGGAAGCCTTTTGTGAAACTGTTTTGTTATGCTTTAAATAAATCTTAGTCTACTTTGCTTTAGGACAGTTTTACACCAGCGCCTTCTCTTTGCTTAAACTCATTCACTGCCTCCTGCACCACCTACTAGGAAAATTATGTAGTGTTAGCATTAACGTTACAGCTCTTGTCTCAAGAAGGCGGTGGCAGAGGCAGAGAAGGCTGGTGGATGTCTGTCTGGAGTAAGACACGATGGGGAAATGCATGGTGGGCAGGGCCAGAATGTGTTTAGGAGTGTTTGTGGAGCACAGACAGAAGTGGAGTAACTGGGTCATGGAGAGAAGCTGCTGAGGGAAATACTGACAATGACTGAGATTACAGGTGCTTGAGGGGGTGATGAGTAAAGTACAATGGTGTCCTGAGTGGGGAGGTTTGGGTGGTAGAAGGTGACTGTGTTGTTTCGGCAGGGAATCTGTTGTGCAACTCCTGCTCCAGTCACACAGGCGTCTTTTCAAAGAGATCATCACGGGCTAAAACAGTGCTTCATCATACAAGTGTCCACAACTGAGCGATGACATGCGTGTGCTGGAGTCAGTCTCAAAAGGGCTCTCACCTTTTGACATGCAACTCAAAGGAAATTGTTTAAGTGCGCACAACTCCATACATATATTCTAGAAGCTGCCACAGGACAAGTCTCTGGGTATGAAGTTGACACTTCTGATGCTTCAGACCATTTATTTCTGTTATTACACAAACTTTATTCCCTTTAAGAATCTGAATTTCTAATCCCTGTGTCTACAGCTAACCAAGTTTTGCACAGCTTGTCTGTGTGAGGTTACACCGCGAGTGGCATCTGTGACACCAAACTGCTGGTCCTCTGGTACAGCTGCCCTTTTCTAGTTTAGTCTGTGTCACTTCAGTAGATTAACTGGAGACAGCCACCTCTGGGGAAACCGGACGCGGGACTAGAAATCTGTATGTGGAGACAAGCCCCTAAAAAAAAAAAAAAAAAAAGTAACAAAAAAAGGCAAACCAAACCCTTATAAAACACCTCATTTTGCAAGAGGACTAGGTGATTGGGAAAATTGACACAATCTGCTGTGACAGTCTTTCTGGAATTGAATACTCCAGACTCAGTATTTAGATGTAAATACTTCTCAGTAAGGAAAAACAACCTCAGATTTAACATTCAGGGTGTTTACTCTAAAGTAGGATTAAAAAACGTCTGACTCTTGACCAATAAAGTTTTGGTTTTGCTTTGATTAAATAATTCCTTGAAGCAATCAGTAGCCATTGGTCATCCTTGTGTACATATTCTTACTCTTCAGTGGTTTATAGTGACTGGAAAAATACACTGATTTATATTCCACTTGATTGCCAAAGCAGCATTACACTGTACTTCACTTCCATTTTAGCTTTCGATTTAGTTGTAGTCTTTGGGGATTTTTCCGTAATAATTCTCAAGCGCCCATTAGCATTCTGCATTTAGTACATTTGTCAGGATGCCTGCAGTCCTGCGCCTTACCAGCTGGTTACTGTACACCTCTCGGTGACCTGACGAACCAGGCTGGTAGACTGTACGGCGAGCAGTGCTGCAGAGGTTTGTCTAATTAAAAGTGCTTTTAGTTCCAGCGTTTGCAACAGCGTTAAATTACTGGCCTGTAGCACACGCTTTTGGAAGTGCAAAGCCTATTTCAATCTGCATAATAGTTTTTTAGGATAACTTGCTCAGGATCTCTTGACAACGGCATTTCACACGGCTCTCTGAGTCTGAGGAACAGGCTGACGTGTCCCAGCGAGGCTGACAAGGTTTGGCTGTGCAGCAGGGTGCACGGTCTTTCATCAGACCCCTGAACCTCACCAAGTCACTGGGGTGAAGGAACAGGTGAGATGGGGAAGGATTTGCCCCGTTAACACCACTGCTCCCAGCAGCCCCGAGCCTTTCCGTGTCAAAAGCATCAGTCATGCGTTTTCCCAGCACGCCTCTGATTTTCTCATCGCCTGGGTGGTGACTGAGTTGCAAGAAAGCTGAGAGCAAAATTGATATGCTGCTTGCTGGCTTCTAAGCGCTGATATAATTTGCTGTGAGATAGACACAATGTTCAGCTCATGTCTAATTGGCGCTGGTGTTGGGTGGAACACAATATCCCTTTACAAGCCGTAGGACTTCTGAAAATCATTGTAACCAGTGTTAAAGTCCTTCCATATTTTCTCTGATAAAGGAAGTTGTTTGATGTAGTTTATTTTTGTGGCACTCAAACCCCCTATTTAATTGGGCACTTTTATGCTCTGAGGCTTTCTGTTTGCCTCGTGCAGTATTTGATTGCGGAGTGTTCGATGTGCCTGAGCTGCTTTTTGTTCCATACACAAAAAGCCGATATCTAAATTCCCTTTCTCTGAATACACATGAAGATCCACGGGGACGGCACTGTTGTCAGGATTATGGACTGTTCCCTTCCTGCAAGCCATTTCTGTCTGTGCAAGAGTAATTGCACAGCCCTGTTCGCGGCAGCATTTTGCATTTTGCTTCCGTAGGTGCTAATGTCACTGCAAAGGGCAAGGCAGTGGAGAATCGGACTTGGGAAGGGTCGCTGGTGGAAAGGATTGTCCCAGCGGCTGTGATTGCTGTGCTTCATGATCTGTTGAATTTTTGGGCACTTCTCCCATTTCTAGGATTGGAGCCGGACCAAAGCATGATTCAGTAGTGCTCAGACATATGATAAATTAAAAAGTAAACCAACAGAACGTGATCATATGCAGGGTTTGTGAGTCTCATAAGCAGAATATTAAAACCTAGCTCTAAACAAGATCGTAGCTTTTTTGCCTTCTGTATTAAACCGCCTGCACACAGACTGCAGCAAGTGCCCTGGCTGTGTTACCCCTTTTGTGGCAGGAGTGCCACTGAGGACACGGTCAGCCCGTTTTGTTACACAAGAACTTCATTCAGCTTCTTCTGGCTGTCCCCTTTCCGCAGATGCTGTTGCACCCACCCTTCTAAATTATGTGGCAAAATGCTGTTTTTAATTGTTTTGCCTTTGGCAGATTTTCTTGCAATCTGTCAGTTCCCTGTGCATCTAACAAAACATGACCCTAGAAAAGGGAGGGGGGTTATTATTCTTAAAAGCACAAAGGCTCTGTCTAGCATGAACAAAACACTGCTTTTATGAAAGATAGCACAATATTCCCTGTCGCAGCTAGGTAAAATTGCAAATGGATGAATACCTTTATTTTTATTCTCCCTGTCATACATACACACTTACTGGGAGTCTATTAAGATATTTGCCATGGTTCTCTGGCTGTCCGTATCTTAAGGCGCTGATAAGCCACAAGAAACAGTTCATGGTTCTTCGGGGTCCCAAATTGCTCTTAAAATTGGGTCTACCCGAATCCTTCTTCTGTAATTGAAAACTCTCTTTTGGATTTGGTTCAGTAGCGTCCAAAGGTACCGAGGCAAGTAAAAGGTTGCGCTGGACTGGGAGCCGTCAGCACGCTGACAGCAGCAGGGGTGATGAACTTATTTTTGCCAGGGAATGAGAGGCACTGTCCACAGACTGCTTTTGCCAGCTGCTTTTTGTGCTTTATCTTCCAAGCTGACGTTTCGCGGGAGATAGAGGCATTATATATATCCACACAAGAGGGAAACAAAATCAAGTCGGGGAGATACGGACCCTTTAGAAGAGATTAGAGCTTGGAAGGGCACAAAGTACGTGCAGATACCGTCTGCAGAGGAAGCGATTAGATGTGAGAGGGATGAGGGAGGGAACGCCGGCACTTCAAAACCGGGCTGCTTCAGCACACTGCCGTGGATGGAGCAGCCGGGTTTTGGGGTGCTGCGCTGTGCTGGCACGCCTTGAAACCCGGCTGGAATAGCAGTGGGAGGCAGTCAAGTATTACTGCTGGAAAATGAAAGTTTTCCGTAACACAGAAAGGCAACAGGACAATTTCTCTGAAAATAATGAAGCATTTGTTTCTAGAAGTTTTATGTCTGATGTAAAACTGATAGTTTAATTAAAATACCAGCTCAACTTTGTCATCAGTTGATGGGATGATCAGGGAGATGGGAACAGAACAGGGAGCACCTCTGGGACTGTAAAAGCCCATGGTGCTTCTGCCACTCGCTTGGGGTGGGCAGGGCTGGTCCTCAGAGCCCAAAAATAATGCAGGGGAACTGGCAGAGGGCTAGGGGAGGTCAGCAGGGGCGGCAGGGGGCAGGACTGGCCTCCTTGGTCTGCAGGCCTGCTGGTGGGACGGGTGGGAAGCCTGACGAAGGTCTACAAGGTGAGGAGTGGCACAGCGGGTTGGGGATGGCTGTCATTGCCTCTCCCACTGTGGCAATTTGGGGAACCAAAACCCAAGTAGCAGGCAGAAAGCATCAGGCAGTAAAAGAAAACTGTCTTACCCCGTGCGCAAGAGCTGTGGGCCTCCTTGCTACCGAGTGCAGTAGAAGGCTTTACAGTTTCACCAGGATTTTGGAGAGGCTGATCACAAAAAAGTCCAGTAATGACTACGAAGCACAGAGCAGCCTTTTACAAAGTCTCTGATTCAAAGAACTAGAAGCTGGGCGTGTATTTTAGGAGCTGTGTTTGCTCTGTTCCCATGTACTGCCCTGCGCATCTTTTGGCTGCTGCGGTGTGGGTGAACCTCTGATCTCTCACAGCACAGCTATTTCTTCTGTGATGTTGTGGTTCTCAAGACTTCCCGGGCAAAGTGTAGGATCTGCCTTTTCATGTTGTAACTGTGGGAAATCTCTCTGTGAAATGTGAAAAAACAAACATACAAAAAAAAAATATATAGAAATAGTCACTAAGCTAAATGTTGAGGTTATGTCCCTTACAAAGTGCTCTAATCCCACAGTGATGAATGTAATATAACTATCAGGTCTTCTATCAGATATCTTAAAAGTGACCTATTTGACTGCTGCAAGGAGCTATTAAAAGGGCAGCTATTAGGGAGTTTAGTAAAAAACCTGAGCCCAGAGCAGTCTTACATCAAAGTGTTACATTGCAGAGGTTGTCACTGCACTTCTAATTGGCTAAAATTTGCCATGACTTATTCTCCAGGCAAACACATTAACTTGCAGTTGAACAGATTCCTTTGTCCATAATTTGGTTTAATGCCCGATGAAAACAGTTGATTAAAATGTGATTTACTGAGTCACTGTATCTGACTTGTATTTTTGAACTAATAGGAAGATGGGCCTATGCAAAAGCAGGGGCAAGCTGCAGAGGGGCTAGGCACAGCTCTGCAGAGTACAGCTGTGCTTTTGAGGAAGGAGAGGAGGAGGAGGAGGAGAAGCCTCCGACAGTCTCTTGCAAGGTTGTCAAGGTTACAGGTACTGTTGCTTCTGTAGGTGAGTGGCTTGGGCATTCTCTGTTGATAATTTGGATTGGCTGTTTTCTTCTGAGATAACAGAATTTGCATTTTAATTAAATTGTTGCATTTATCAACACTGAAGCGTAGAACACAAGTCACTGGAAGCTTGTCACAGTATCGGTATAAGGACTTTGGGAAAAAAAAAAAAAAAAACAAGACTCACAGTTGTTGCATTTACCCCCCTAATATTTTTGAACTTTTTAAAATATTTAAGAGATGAGAATCCGTTTACAAATAAACTCTTGGTGCGTTCACCACCGAATAGGCTCGCTCTCCTAGCTGCTTCGATCCCAATACAAACGTTGCTTTGGAAGCTAGGATTCGCCGTTTCAAGCAGGGGAAACCCAGAGCCTCATTCCAATCTGGTGCTCAGTGTGATAACGGAGGATTTGCACTGAACCCGCTGCTTCAAGGCATCGCTGAAGCAGCAGCAGTTATGCCTTAGCCCTAGGAAAGAAATCTCTGTTGATACCAGCGTGGTGTAGCTCGAGCAGAGCCTGACAGCGCCAGGATATACTTTAGGAAAACAAATGATGTCGTGGTAGATTTCAAACTGTGCTTGGAATTGGTACAATATGTCATATTGAATTTTCTGCCAGATTTAAGAGTGATGCGGCAAGATCTTAATCTACTGCGAAGATGTGCGGCACCACTGACTTCCTCAGAGCTGTATACGCATATGCAGCTGGGGATGTGGCCCGGGAGGTTTATACTATAGATCAAATGATCTCTAATAAGCTGCCGCTGCACGGAAGGAGGACCAGATGCGAAATTCGGGCAGAGAGGTGGTACCAAGGACCAGCTCAGAAAGCAGGCAGCCCGCTTTGTAGACTAGGGAGGAGAATCACTCTTCACTGCCCTTCCACCCCTAACATCTAGTCAGAAAATCCACTGCTGCTTTGGCATTAGAGCAGCCCCCCTTTACTTCGAAATGCTTTTCATGTGCTAAGTGAGATAGTTTTGTAGACTAAAACTCACAAAATGTCTTGCCCTTTGTGATGGGAAGCTGTAACTCTTGCTAAATCAATATAAACTGCCCAGTTTTAACTAAAGCAGAAGTTTCGGCAAATGCCATGCCTTCGGGGCAGCTTATCCACTTGGATAAGAGTTTGGAGAAGACACCTGCTTCTGTCTCTTCTGTCTCTCCCTCCTAAAGGAGAGTGAGCAAATGGCACTTTTTGGTCTAAAACTAGCCCTCTTGTGCGCACTCTGCCTCCTCATCCCACTGCCTGCTTAAAATCTTCAATTTCTCAGCTTCCCCACAGTCCTCTTAGGCAGATGGAGAATGGCATCGTTAGCTGCTTCATTGATGTTGTCCCTCTGACTGGCAGCTCCTGCCTGGCCCTGCTGCCTTTCCCAGGACGGAGTCAGGGAAGGGCTGAGGCAGGCACTGGAACAGCTGGGGCAGAAGAAGAAGTCTTCGGATTTGGAGGAATGGTACAAGGAGAGCTGTGGAATTCTGTTTCAGTGTTTGGGCACTATGTTGTACTGGCATTATGTGCATGGGGTTGCTGTAACACGGTTGGTTCAGCCTCTTCGTTGATGCCCTTTTCTGTAACGTTAACCACAACATCATGCATGCACAATATTGCAAAGAAAGAGATGAGGCAAGGATGCCAGTTGACTATTGCCAATCTGAGCACTAGACAGGATTTGGAGGTACAGTAATGATGGGTGCAAGTGAAGAACCAGAAAATTGCCAGTTTTCTGTGGAACAGTTGCATGAGACTAAAAAATCCAGTTTGCTGGATTTAATGTACTTTGTTGCTGTCGTTTGGCTTTGTAGGGTCCCCTTCTCAAGTAGGTAGTTATTGCCCTTCTGTACATTTCCAAACACATTTCCCAACACATATTAAATAGTTTAGCAGTTTAGGGCTAACTTGTTTTATCTTTACATTTAATAACTTTTTGATTTAGGAAAGACTGTCACGCACAGCATTAAAGTACTGCTAGTAGTGAGTGGAGGCATTTGCATTCTGAATCCTCGTGAATTATATTACGTGTGTTGCACAGTTTTTACTTCATTCCCTGTCTGATTTTTATAACCAAGTATAGCCTGTAACATTTACTTTCCCAGAATGAAATAAATCCTGCACATGGCATTGACATCACTTACGTTCCTCTTGTGCCTTTTAAATAGTGTTTAAATTTCAAGTGGTCTTGTAGGTCTCGGACAAATTCTCCATGGAAAATGGATTCCACTTTTAGTGTTTTAACTCTTTGTGCTGTACAGCTTTGTCCACCAGGAGGCTATTGCAGGCCAGTTTGCAAAACACTCAGGTATCTTTTTCTAATGGGAGGGCGAACCCATCTGCGGATGGAAGAAAGCTCATTATGCACAAGAAGGTACCGTAGTTAGCTGAAACAGCATTATATAGATTAGATTAGAGTAAGATTAGAGTAGGATCTCATTAAACTCCACTGAGGACAGTGTAGTTAATTAATAGTTCTGCTTTACCTCAGTTGAAGGATTCGGCACCTCCTGGTGCGCAGAGGGGCCCAGACATGTGTCTTTCCCCCTGCCCTGCTGAAGTCCTCCTCCCTGTTTTGTCCAGCCCAGTGACGCTTTGCACGGGCAGACTGAGGGGCCACAAACAGAAAAGCACCACAGTAAGGTTAAGGGAGTAAAGCAGGTAACTTTACCTGAGATGTGCTGTGTTGAAATCTGTATTTGCTATCCGTTCTGCTTCCAAAACCTCGAATAGATGAAAAGCCACCCAAAATTGCAGGACAAGCCGCATGTTAGAGATATTCCTCAACATTCAGTTCTAAAACTAAATGCTGCCTTAAATATTCAGATAATTCTTGGGTACAACCAGGCGAACCAAACTTCTGCAAGCCATACAGGTCTCTTCCGTAGAGGGGTAACTCTTCAGTACGGAAGGGCCTTCGCTGCTGTCAGTTCACATCTGCCTCTCAGGCAGCTTCGTCAGTGCACAAACACGCCATCTGATCCGAAGAGAAAACTATTAAAATTGATTTGTGAGCTGTGTAGTTTCTGCTTTAAAATGTGCTGCTTGCACCTACCTTTGGTTTTCAGAGAAAACACTTAAAAACAAAAAAGCTTTAGAAGCTGCAACCACGCTGTTTGGCTTAGTTCTGACAGCAGATCCCTGGCAGCGGAAGGCTGAACCTCATCTATGATTTATTTACTAGCGTGGCAAGCAGCTAGACAGTTGACAGGCTTTTGGCACACCCATATTCTGTCAAGAGTTTCAGCTGTATCACGTCAGTATACGCTAGCCCATGCAGCGTGTCCTGTCCTGGTGGTTGGTGGTGCCAAAGTGCTGCTAGATAGCCAGGCTCTGCCCAAGCCTGATCTGTATTTGGGGAACAGCAGGACCAGTTCCTCTGAGAACATGCATGGATACAAGGCAATTTATGGGGTTTAGTTATGCTTTACAAACGTGTGTTGATATTCAAGGCAGAAATACTTTTTTTTTTAGAACTGTAGGTAATACAGCATGTGCAGCCGTCAGCAGCGATGTGAGGATGTCACCTTTTGAAGGAATCAGATTTGTCTTGTGAACACTGTGCTGGTGGCTTGTTCTCCCTCCTGGTCCTTGGAAATGAAGTTATTTTGGTGTACCATGAAAATAAGAGTTTGTAGACTTGCTGACTTATATAAAATGAATGCTTCATTTTATACCTGAAAAGAGACTTTATTCAGAAGAGGCTGGAGCTATTCAGTTCTGGTGGAAAAAAAGCCAATTTTCTCATGAAATGGAAAATAAACTAATCTGATACTTTGACTACTACATGAAATGCAATGTATGTTTTGAATGGGGAAAAAGTAATAACATTTATAATCCACTCCCTAATAGCCTACAGTAGCACTACTTCATTGTTGACAGCCAGATTTTTCTCTTGCTTAAACCTGTATTCAGCTATCTGGCCAGTCTGTGCCCAGGTGCTGTCATAGATGGGTGTTTTGTACAAGGGATTTATTGCACCTTCACTTGCAGAATGCAGGACAGCCCGTGCTGAAAACCAGAGGAAAATCAGAATGTAGCCAACTCAGAAGGCAGGGTTTCCTTATTCGCTGTGCACGATGCTCACATTTGTTTAAGGTGTCCAGTGTTACTGACTTTGTGTTAAGATTTTCAGGACTTGAGACAAACTAAACTGGGCTGGATTTGCTGGATTGCAGTATGCTATGGGCATCACATAATAAACTCTTTCCTTTTTTTAGGCCCGAACTGCTTTGCAGAAACCATTGTCATTCCAGCAGGCCGAGAGGTGAAAACTGATGAATGCACGATATGTCACTGTACTTACGAAGAAGGCACTTGGAGAATTGAACGACAAGCTATGTGCACTAGACATGAATGCAAACAAATATAGGAAATCTACCAGTCAAAGTACTTTCGTGGTTTTTATAAACTGTCTCACAGCAGTGAGCACCCTAAGCGACCCAGGGAAATCTGAATGAGAAGATTCTGGTGAGGAACAAAGATTAGACTATTGATATTTTGCTTTTCAAAGTAACATAATACTGCAAGAGAAAGAAGTGCATATATTTAAAAAGTTTGGACATAAGAATACTTGTCTTAATAAATGTGTTATTTTCACAGTGAGTACACTAAAATACACTCTATAAATTATTCTATGTATTTCTATAATGCCATTATAGAGCTTAAAAATAAATGTTTTATATAGACAATACAGATTAAAGTACTGTATCATTGCCTGTCCTGTTGTATACATGCACCATGGCTAAAACATTACACTTCTGTTCTAGTTTTATAATTTTTTTTCTTTTCTCATTTTGTTTTGGTTTTTGTTTGCTTGTTTCAGTGGGCCAGGAAAGAGCCAGTTTGCAACAAAGTTCTGACATTCTCACTCTTGAAAAAAATGTCTTAAAATATGCTTTTAGAGAATGTATGCTCACATATGAGTACTGCTGTAGTATGAAAGCTGGCCGGCCTTGTTCAAGTGGTACGTATCTCCTGATCCACAGCTGAGATAACCCGGAGCAGTGGGTTATATGAACTGGTTTCTTATAGCTGTTGCTATAAAAATTTAATCAGACAAAATCATTTTCTAATACTAAGTTCAGACATAAGACATTACAGCAGGGCACATTGCTCTGTGACATAAACAATACAGCCTCGCCGAGCTGGTGGAAATGAGGTAAGTAAGCAGGTGGCATCGTTAATGTCATGCATAATGGATGTGGCAAAGTGCAGCTTGGATGGGCTATGGCAGCCAAGCACTGGCATGGCTGCACATTGCAAATCCTTGGATTTGCAGGAGAGCTGGTTCGGAGTCGCACCATCCCCTAGACCCTGCTCTTGATACCTTGCTGGTGCTTCTTCAGTTTTTTGATTCAATGTCAGTCTGTCTGTCCGTCTGTACAGGGTGTGTGACACTGTATGTTGAAGAGAGAGGTTTTGAGCCAGCTCTTTGAATCCATTACAGGATTTATAGCACAGAGGCTGACCCTGACGACATGTGAAGTGAATCACATCTCCCTGCTTCAGCCATTAACAGCCCTTGTTTGGATTCATGTTGGTTTTAATTTAGTTTATCTCCAACTCCTGGACTGCATCTGCTTTGAATACCTGTTAAGACAATGGCTCAAGAAAACACAAGCATGGGTGCTTACTTTTAAGCTTTTGCTAGAGGGAAGACTTAATGATTCAATACTGTAAAATGAATAATGTTACTTGAATTCCCATTTACCCCTTGCGACTTACTGCCGTGCTGTAACTTATTTTCCATGTTTGCATCCATACCCAGTGTCAATTTCTGATGCTACTGAAGACCATAGGAGCATTGCCAGGGACTTCAGTTGATCCCAGTTCTCTCCTCAAGTCTGTGTTCTTAGCGTGTGTCTAACATGTCTTCATCGCCTACTGAAGTCGAGTATCCGCACGGCGCTGAGAAGGTGCCAAGAGCAATGATTTTCTTCCATGGAGATCTCCTTGAGACGAGCGGAGGTACACATGTAGGAAGCCACAGTGCAACATGAGTGAGAGCAGAGGTGGACTTGCAGCTCAGGGTGGGATTCCTTTCCGAAGTAGGCTGGTTTGTGTCTCCTTAAGAGACACGTGTTTTCAGTAAAACTATGAGAAACTTGAAATTGCCTGTCTTTCAATGTATAGCCAATAATGTTTAACTTTTTATTAATCTCACCTTGGACTAGTTATACTTTGCTTCTCTTTCACTGAAGCTCTTCTTAGGCTTTATACTGTGCCTCTGGGCTTGAATTGATGTCCTTTTGGGAAGTTCTGTCTTTACTGAAGTAGTGAGTACAAGGTTAAAGGATGTGTGTGTGTGTTTCTCATGTAACTTTTACAACTTTTCTATTGCATATTTTTCCAAAGGATTTTTCCATCTTTCAGTCGTGATACCAGCATATTCATATCATCTTTAGTGTTGATCCTTTCCCATTTGATACGGAATTTCTTAGGTAAATTCATGTTCAGAGCCAGCTCTGTGGGTGATTTCTTGAAGAGATATTTTGAGATATAATCAATCAATCTTTCTTTTTAAGGTACAATCTTCAAGTCTTTTGAGATTCAGATTTTTTTATTTTTTTTAAGATGTAGCAAGATAAAAGCTGCAATGAGCTTTGGACCTGCTTTATAATAAGGTCATTGGCCACATCCCGCTTTGGCCTGTAGTATTACAACAAGAGCCTTTTGGCCATTCCTGATGATGAAGAAATGGGCTGAGTGACTCTTCTTGGGCAGATGTGACCAGGCTCACCCAAATGTGGAACCAGAGTTTGCATGCAGTAAGCTCAGTGAGTAACCCACTCCGTGCTACAGGTTAACCGCGGCAGGCAGGTAAGCACCACACAGCCGCCCACCCACTGCCCCCAGTGGGATGGGGGAAGAGGAAAGCAAGAGCAAAAACAAGGCACGTCATGGAGCAAGATAAAAATAATTTAATAAGTGAAGGAGAAGTAGAAGAAAAAAAGACAGAAAACAAAGCAAGTGATGCAAAGGCAATCACTCACCACCTCCCAGAGGCAGACTGATGCCCAACCAGCTCCTGAACAAAACCTGTCTAAACCTCGCTCCTCCCCTTTTTCATTGCCCAGTGTGGTGTTGTATGGCATGGAATATCTCTTTGGTTATTTTGGGTACCTGCCTGGCTGCGACCCTTCACAAACTCTTGCGCGCTCCCGATCTCATTCACTGGGGGAGCAGAGTGAGAAACAGAGCAGGCCCTGACACTCTGCAAGATCTTTTCAGTAATACCTAAAACATAGCGTGTTACCAACATTATTTTGGTCACATATCTAAAACACAGCACCATACAAGCTACTGTGCAGGATAACTCCATCCCAGCCAGACCGGTGATACTGTCAGCAACCCCAGCACACAGACCCCAAATGACCCAAAGAGCCAAGCTCCCAACAGGTGGCTGCACCAAGCAGCTTGTGGGCCTTTGGCCATGGTGTTGGAGAGTGATTTGCAACCCATTTCATACTGTTACTTCACACAGACAGACACTTGAAACAGAAACCTGCCTCTCTCTTTATAGGAGTGGAAAGTGAAAATATGGAAAAGATTTAAAATTGAAAAATAGCCAATATAGCCAATAGCCAGTTAGAGACCATCCACCTTTAAACTCATTTAATCTCCAAGTGAAAAAAATAGATGTTGTGGTGGCCATGTGTATTTATCTAAATGTTATGGCTTGGTCAACTAATATAGCTACTCATATTTAACCCTAAAAAATGAGTAAAGCCATCTGCATCAGAACACTGTTTCCAGTGAGCCAAATTGCAGACAACACTGGCTGACCTACTGAGACATTCCTCTGACAACAGAGTAAAATGAAAAAAAAAATCAAAATGAAAATAATTATTGGAAATTTTACATTTATTTATAAAGTTAAGCAAGTAAGGTGCATGTTAGTGAAGTAAAAAGCTGTTATAAATAAACAGTTGTTACAAAATAAAGCTAAGTTTTCTGGCTTTTGAGTATATTGTCCAAAAGGAGCCACACCTGAAGCCCAGGAACTCTGTCATTTTTTTGTTTCAGTGCAAACATACGAGGATTATGTATCTGAATTTTTCCACTTTGCAGGTGGTTGTGTCCATAAAAGCTGAATTCCAGGACACACTGATAGCTCATGAATAATTTTGTATTTGAAGGTCTGTTGCCTGAAAAATGAATATTCTTCTCAGATGTACTTATGTAGCTGCATTGGCACGAGTATGAGATTTCTGCTTCCACTTCACTTGTTTCTGCTTATTTCCCAGTTGAAATCATGCCAAAGTATTCTTTTTTGGCTCTGTCCATTTTTGTAGGAGTGCACTAAACATGAATTTGGCTTCAAACCTGAGTAAGTAGGTGCCTGAAGAGATGATATTCTAGATGGTTTCAAGTAATTATAAAATTGCAAGTAGTGTGCAACGATAGTATTTATACTACTCATTTAAACCGCAAAACGGAAGTGCAGGTAATCACCTAAAAACTTGGGCAAGATTTTATAGGGAAAATGAGAAAAGACATGAGATATGAAACAGAGAAACTGTACATGACAGTGGGAATGTAAAAGAGGGAAAAACCTAACTACAATGTCATAAACGTGTTTTACAGGGAGATTTTCAAAGCATATCTTAAGGAAAGTAAATAAGAAATGTAGTTGGGCATAAATTGAAATATAGGAAATTCAATTTGGAAATGAGAAAGAAAATCTTAGCGTAAAGGAGCCTGATACTGAATGATGTTGCACAGATGGGTTGTGGAGTCTCCATCTATGAAAATGTTCAAAACCCAAGTGGACGCAGCCCTGAGCAGCCTGCTGTAGCTGGTCCTTCACTGAGAAAAGAATTGGAGCAGGTGATCTCCAGAGGTGCAAAATTGAAAGCCAGATTAAAATGAAATTTAATTTAGCTCTTTAATACAAAAAAAAAAAAAAAGGTATGATGAAAGGTTCCACCTTGGAAAACAGTCTCTTCTGTTCACATATGGCCTAATAGAACCATAGAACCATTAAAGTTGGAGAAGACCTCCAAAATCATCTGGTCCAACCATCACCCTCCCACCATTGTCACCCACTAAACCATGTCCCTAAGCACCACATCCAACCTTTCCTTGAACACCCCCAGGAACGATGACTCCACCACCTCCCTGGGCAACCCGTTCAATGCCTGACTGCTCTTTCTGAGAAGAAATGTCTCCTCACTTCCAACCTGAACCTCCCCTGGCGCAACTTGAGGCCATTCCCTCTAGTCCTATCACTAGTTACCTGTGAGAAGAGGCCGACCCCCAGCTCCCCACACCTTCCTTTCAGGTATTTGTAGAGAGCAATAAGGTCTCCACTGAGCCTCCTCTTCTCCAGACTAAACAACCCCAGTTCCCTCAGCTGCTCCTCACTGGACTTGTGTTCCAGGCCCTTCACTATCTTCGTAGCCCTGCTCTGGACACGCTCCAGGGCTAAACTATACTGTCAAGATTTGTAAAGTATTTGATATTACTTTTTATAGTAACTTTTGTATCTAAACTATAATACATATAATCCATAATACATAGGAGGCTTTTAAAGACACATATTATTTAATGATCTAATACAATCCAGCTGAACACCCCATTTATTTCCCTTATCAGCCAATGAATTTTTTTTCACAGCCTACATTACCACAGGATTTGTGCCTACAAAAATACACATTCTGCCCTGTATTCCTGCTGCATTTAGAAACAAAATACAAACTGGGGAGACAGCATTGAACTGAGTATCACAGACTATTTTCCTGGCTATCCAAGAATTCAAATTATTCATCACTTTTTGAATTTGTTCAGTTTTTAGGAGACAGGCACTCCTCAGAGCCCCCCTTCCTCTCAGGAATCATAACAGAGAGAAAATAAATACAACCTACTATGTCTTTCCAATCGCTTGTATATTTTATGACTCTTTCATTTTATATCCTTTTAAAAATATGTAGAGGAAAAATCCAAACATGCATGTCATTTATCAGTTACAGAGAAGTCAAAAAATTTTATTAATTAATCAGTAATAGAAAAACATTTACATAATTAGCAGCACAAAAGCTAATGTTTAAAAACAATCAACTGTCAACTTACCAGAAATGTTGTTATATTCATATTAGGTTATTTTTGTGCTATTACCTAATAGTAATGCTATTTCTGTAACATAAGTTTTCTGCTTTTAAAAAGGCCTTTATTTTTAAGAAATACACTGCATAAAAAAGCTATTGTTGAAAAGAATAGGCAGAATATAGTAATGGAATAGCAAGTTAGTCTTCTTGAAGTAAATGTCCACAATGTATCCATGGTAAATGTTAAGTTTGCCGCTTATATCGGGTCAGTAATCTTCTTGTCAATTTAGAGCTCAGGATGATAGCTCACTTCATGTTTCTTTGGCAAAAGGGGAAAAATATCACGTATAACAGTAAACACCCCAGTTTCCGCAAATTATAGAGCACTGCTGCAGATTTTGTACAAACTGCAGGAACATCTCCAAAAGTGGACTATGCCAAGTATTTCTGCATGCACGGATTTTACCTTGTTGGAAAGAGGTGAATTAATGGAAAGCTTTGAAAATAGGAATGCATATATCAGTTCATAGACAGTATGGAAAAACAGCAAACACATAGCAGATGTAACGTGATGAAATGAAAGTAGGTTTTACATTCACTAATTTTGAGAATAGAAAAACAAATACAACTTTTTTTCCATGACTTTATATGCAAAGAAATTTCTTTCTTCTGTCTCCAACCATACAGGAGGGTAAACCTAAGATCTTTTAGCAATGAGAGATGTATATTTGTATATATACAGCATGTATACATTGACAAATGAAAATTCTTTTCTTAAGACAGCATAAATCAAGAGTAATTTAGACATCTGGGTCAATACTGTTAACTGAGATCAGGATTTGTTCCACAGAATACAGGTATAATAAAGCATCTGAACTTGACTGCAATCAGTGAATGAGAGAGAACATTCACGAAGATCATTTCAAGTGCTTTTCTTTGTAACAGGCAGAGTTAAAGGCAAACCCATATCACCACTTATTTTACTTTTTCCAGCAAGTCATAAAGGGTGTGTGAACTTTGGGAATTAAAGTGAATTTCACTTATTGGGAGGACCAAAAGATATTGTTTCTGTGCTCTGCTAAATTGCATAAATGTATGCTTAGTGAAGAAAGTCAAATTTAGTATGTATATTGCCCCAATTAAAAAGCACATCATTTTTACTATTCTCCCTCAAAGTACAGATACAATTCTATGAATGCCTTTAATTGTTGGAATGGTTGAAGATTGCTGGAAAGCCAACCAGAGCTTTCTGTTTCTGATGTGCAATAGAAAGGTAAATATATAAAAATGTCAAAATGCTGCTTAATTTATATTTCTGTTGCCTTAAAAAATCTGCATTCATTTGAGAAGGTAGTTCTCAAATTAATTTGCTGCCCATACTGTAGGAAGCTCCATGTGCTTTTATTACTTGTTATGTTGTGGGGTTTTTTTTTATGAAAACAAAGTCCATATTTTTGCAAAGACAATACTGCATAACATGCTTTCTCTCTAGCCATTAATAATTCAAACTAATGCTAACTAATTTAGTGCTGTCATGATTGGGAAATTATGGAGATAACATACGGATGGATGTGCAGTGCTTCAATCTAATGTAATGACCCTTCCCATTTGCAGTCTGTTTATTTCTAATTACCAAATGAAAATAAGGAATGGGCGGCCTTCAGTCATTCTGTGGATTACAGTTAAATAGAGTTTAATTTCCTAACTGCTAAATGTTTTTTTAACGTGCTCTTTCCCAGCTATTCGTTTTCAAATGACATTTGATAAAAATAGCTATTTTATATATTCTGCTAGTTGTGCTGTTTATACTAATGTTCAAGCATTAAACAGTGTCACTGTAGAATCCTAGTAATGTTTTTTTCCATTTTTCCAAATGCCTTAGTTGTGTCTGTTTTTATATAAAATTTACTCTAGTTCACTCAAACTGGAAAAGCAAATCATAGTCGTATTAGTTACTTTAAATGTGTTGGTTTAGTTTTTCATGTCCACATCAAAATATATGTGGAGCTTCACACTGTCACATAAACAGTTTATTAGTGGGATGCTTTACATCTTTAATATCTTTATATTATATCTTTTTAGCATCTTTACATGATGCCATATTTAAAAATTACTTCTTAATAGTAGAACGGAATTTTTTTAGTCCTTTTTTGAGAATACAATACCTGAAGATGTACATATTTAAACCTGTGGTTCATACTTGTTCTTGAAAACACGAATACCTGCAAATCTCATTTTTTAGATGACCAAGAGCTAAAAATGACCTACAGATCTAACTCATTGTCAGACATAAAGGGAAACAGGTATAAATGGGATTTTTAACAGAGTTCTGTTACAGAATACCAATTTAAATGAAGCTACTAATGAATGACAATGACAAGAAACGCATTGAGTGAACCACTTACTAATTCTTGACAATCATGCAAAAGTAATGAATGAGTGTCATAAAAAAAGCATCGTGGTATTTTACGTTACTGTTTGTTTTCTTCAGGTCAGAGCGAAAGTGTCATGCTCAGAGTGGTGCCCTTGAAGGCAGAACAGATGAATGACCTAAGTAAAAATTTACTTTCTTTGGGGTGAAGTCACCAAGAGGTCACTACTAATATTATATATCAGATGGAAAGAAAGTCTGGGGGATGTTTTTGCACTTCGGGCTACACTGCAACTTTCCTGACCTCTGAGTGTGAATGCACACCCTGAGCTGTTCACTACAATCCTGCTAACCAAAAACTGAATGGATGGACAGACAAAGCTGCAGCACAGAATCCTTACGCTAGGCTGTGTCAAAAGGAGATGAGGCTTACCAGCAAAGGACTAACTATGAAAAATAGCTCTACTTTTTATATTTTCCTCTTGTGATTTAAATAGTTAATTGTCTTTACTGATATTAAGCTGGTAGATAATTACAACAACCTTAAAAATGAAGTAGACTTAAGTGATATGACCAAAAATATTTTAACAATATGCAGATTAATCATTATTTCTTAAAAACAAGTGTATCCTATTGATGTAACCATGACAAACTCTACACATGTAAAAATATTTATTAATATTACCACATTAAAATACATAAGAGCTATTGCAACACTGCAAATCCCTCAACCACTAGCACTTTGTTGCTCCATATTTCAAACTGCTGTTGCACTGAAGACAGTGAATTCCATTACTAGGATTGTACGATCCTGGGCTGCAGATAACTATATGGACACACAAAAAAATGAAGGAATTTAAATGGCATTAATACAAAATTGTTTACATTTGAAATGATAAATTAAAGATGTATCTTTATCTATTTGAAAGAAAATATTTTTATTTATTTTTTTACCCAGCATTCTGCTAGTGGATGAAAACAGAATTTGAGCTATTTGGCTACAACTATCTTGAATCATAGGTCAATTTAGCAATGTTAACCTTTCTTCAGGAAGGATCTTAAATGAACAGCATTAGTATTCAGTATGCAAAGGTATTTTAAGACCTTCCTTCCTTTTGCAGAGTCTGTGTTTACCTGAGTATTTGGTTTTGCCTGGCTTAATAATGAATTCTTAGTCACTAATGCACAAACCTTCAGCAGGATTTTCAGTATTTGGTTTACCTTCGTTTGTTGAGGCTGGCAGGATTCACTTGATCCTCAGTGGGCTGTTAGTATCTTGCCTAGCATTCTTTGCCACTGTTATTGCCTGGAGAGGGCTTTAGAGGTCTTACGAAATGTAAGCAAGAAAGGTTCCTTTGCAAATGACATCAACACCTTGCATCTTTAGTACATGAGGACAGACAGACCAAGATGGCTTTACAGCAAAGAGAAAGCTTTACAAATACATGTAAGCACATTCCTCTGCTTGTGTACCAGAGGAATAACTATATGCTTTTTATTTAAGATTATAAGTACGCTTATAGTAAATTCTCCCAAATTTTCAGTTTAATGGGAGCAAGGTGGAATTCTATTGCAGTTACTATTACTTCTATAATGTCTCAGTACTGTAACCTGCTACCTAGGGGAAAGCATGAAAAGGAGAAAGGAACCTTAGCAAGGTCGTCTGTAGCTTACTTAGCCAGCTGCTGAAAACTAATTGGTAAACTTTCAATCATCTTTTTCAGTGACAAAAAAACTCCTATCAGTATACCATTGCTTTGAAAGTATAAACATCCGAGCAAACTATTCTATCCTTACAGCATAATTTATATACTTGCCATTTCACACAAACTGAGAAACCCGTAACATCCAAATTTGTTCTTGTATCCTATAAACTGATACCTCATGTATCTGATAACTAAATATTTAATTCAATTGTCCTGCAATACTGTGGAACATTTAATATAAAATGGGCTCTAAAAGCAGAAAAACAGTAAAATCAAGATGAAATTATATGAAAATTTCTAAGGTGTTTGTATTCACCAATTCTGTATATTCAAAGCACTTTTACAAAGGCAGGAGACTAAATGGAATTAGTAATCAGTAGAAACTCCTCTCTAAGTCATTGCCTCTACAAAATCACTTGTTTGGTACCTGATGAGCAAGGTTTTGATATGTTTCACCACCAGTGTGTTTTGCCAAACAGATTTCTCTAGAGATAGATACATCACCCAGTGACTAATCAGGTTAACATGTTTGATTCACTAAATCAGAATGAGATTTAGACTAGAAAAACGGTACAGAAGGTAAAGCAATATCTTGATTTAATGTCATTTTAACATAAAAGCAAATGGAAAAAAAAAACGAATGATGACAATGTTGTATAAAAGACTGTTAGAGTGGAGTATGGAGAAGAAAATGAAAGCAAGTTCTAATACAGGAGATTTGGATTGGTAGATGATGCAGTTAAGTGAAAGGGTTATGTTTAGTGCATAAATTCTGTGATGGCAGTGTAAAATAAATGATGCATTGTGCACAGAGCACTACGCAGCGACATGGAGGAACCAGGACTAGCAAAGCATAACATGAAATTAGGTGTTATAAAAATAATAGAGGCTACAGAACAGTGAAACTAAAATCCAGTTATTTTGATGTATCAGAACTCGAGTAGGTTTTTCCTTATGAATCCTGCAGAGGATAAAAAAATATATATGTATATTTCTCCATGTTCATGAGCCTATGCCATAATGTTTCCAATTCTGTCACATCCATATTGAGACCAGGAAACTGGAAACATCTGTTTTCATATTCCAAAACAGAATTGGCATATGAAAGGGTAACACAATTATCTGAGGTTTTCAATGTATCTGTGGTGGTAAAATATCACTGGTGCTAACCTATGACTGGTAAGTAAGAAAGTATTATAAAATTGTCAGAAAGGGGAAAAAGAATCATAGAAACTATAGAGTAGCTGATCAGACTTAAATGTGATGTAAAGACTTCATGAACTCTGAAATACATGCAAGTAAGCAGAAAATAATACAATCTGAGATTGTTTTACCATGAAGATAAATACCTAATTAATTTGAAAGCACCTGATATGGCAGCACATGTAAATTCAATAAACTGCAGAAAACTACGATTCGAAGGAAAATTAAAAAAAGGAGTACTGAATGATGCTTAAAAGGGAAATAAGAGTTGGAGAGGAACTGGTAAAGGGATTACTCATTAGCTTGCTCTTAGACAAATTTTACTATTTTTTTCACTAAAAAGGTTATCAGAAGTTCTTTGGACCAAATAAAAGCACTGATGACGTAAAAGGCACTCGGGAGAGCTCATATGAAATACCCTGTTAAATTCTAGTCATCCCTGTGCAAGAAAATTAAACTTAAAATGGGGCATGGGAGATGAAGGTTTGTCAAATGCAGATTCTTACAAAAGCAGATAGAAAGTGGTTGACATGTTCCAATTACAAAACAGGAGAAGAAAAAAAAAATCTATGTAAACTAAAGGGCAGTCTCTACATCAGAGCAAATGAATATAAACTTTCCATGAATGTAGATTAAAAACTGAATCTTCTTAACTACAAAGCAAGAGTAACAACAGAGATTAAAGCTCCAAAAATGTTCTAAAATGGATCTTAAAACTGTTTTAACTGGATTATATAAGCTGGTCCCTGCAACAACACAGGAAATTACTGGATAACTCTGCTGTGTTTTTTTTTTCATGAAAATGTATTTATTAAAATGTTTCCATAAGTAAGTGCATGTTTTTGAAAAAGCTTTCCCACTAAGAAAAATAATGGGAAAATATTTTGTTTTCTCTTTTTGTAACAGATTTAGGGATTGTAGCAAATCACAGTTGATTATGAATCCATTTCATATTGCTGAAAAAAAAAGCCAGTCACAATGAGTAGTACTATCCATGTATGTAAGATACACAAAGTAATTCTCCCATGTTAGCATGGTCTTTAGAGAACTACTCATGAAGTCTGAGGTATAGAAAAGAAACGTAGAGAACCTGTAGTAGATAATAATATTGTTGAACAGAGGTCATGATCCAAAACATGACCCAAAATATGACCCAAGAGACTGAACTTAGTTCAGTGAAGACAGTATCAGAAAAAGAAAACGGTCAATCTTCTAAGGATGTACAAAAGCTGTTGCAAAGATAGAATTGACGGAATTGTTTCCAGAGTCACTGAGACATAACAAGAAGTAGCAGGTATAAATTATATCAAGGGAAACTACAAACATTTCTGAGAGAAAAGCTTTCCAGTAGCGATGATTTTGAGTACTGAGTTGTATGTCCTTTGGAGTCTGTGAAGTCTGTCCTCTGAGGTTTTCAAGATCATGCAGGACACATCTGTCAGGAATAATTGAAGCTGGTATCTTGCTTTGAGGTAGAATGATAGACTGGTCAATAGCAGAGGACCCTTTCAGTTATATTGCCTATGATAGGGTGTTTTGGATTCTGGGAAAGGAAAAGATGAATTTTACCAAGAGGTCAACAAAGGAAAAGAATATATGCTTGAGTATGCTGGTAGAATGACATCTGCAGCTATGGGAAGTAGTAAGTAGACATGTTTCAGGACTGGCTGTTTCAGATTCTTGTGTACCTCAGATGTGAAATCTTGCCTCTGTATCAGCCAAAGATACGTCTGTTATGATCCCAGCTGAACAGGAGTCAGCTTCTTGGGCTAAAATTGGTGTAGAGCTATGTAATGTTTCTGTCTAGTGCAGGGGGGTATAAAAAAGGATGTCAGCTAGGAAAACACTTATTTTTCACTGCTGGTGTTAAACGGCCATCAGAGATAGGACAAAAATTCCATTTTGAAGAAAAAAGAAATATAAATTAGTTTAGTATGGACTAAAGAAAGAATGGACTTAGAAAGCCCAAAACAAAACTGCAGTCTGTACATAACAAATCATCCTAAAAAGAAGATATGCTTTTCTAAAATTGATTCTCATGTACCTTTCCTTGAAATCAATGGTGCCTTGTGCAACAGGACCTTGTATTGTAATAAATGTACTAAATTGATATATATCTTGCCCTTCCATATATATATATATTTATATTTTTTTTCTGGAATAAGTGGGCTAAGAATTCGTCTCTCTCATGAAGACAACAAACTGGAAAAAACAATAGCACATGGAAGCATTTGCTATATCCTGCAATTTTAGAATTGTCTCCTTCTGTTTTCTAATTCCTTCCATGTTCTTAATATTTCTTTTTAAAGTGTAGTCCATACTGTAAACTGTCTTTGATATGTAATCCAGTGTTTCTTTCACTATTTCTAGCTCTGTAGGGAATTATCCGTGTCAGAAGCCTGACAACAGATTTATTCTCTACATGTCTGTCTTCCGATGTTCCCTTGAGACTTCAGTCTCAATATCTGGGAATCATATGAATAACCTTTTGCCAGGGGAAATGTAATCTGGCAAAGCCACTTTTCAAAACAATGATCCTGAGCATCTAGGATAAAGGTTTATCACTTGTTTTAATATGAGGACTCCTATGAATAAAATCAACAGAATTCAATCAGTCCTCCCTTTTCTTTATACCAAATGGATCACAGATATTTACTAATTCATTATTTTATTCTCACTGAGATGTCCACATCTCAGATCTGGAACAAAACATTTAAGTTTGTAATTACGTTAAAGCATTAACTAATATTTCTGCTTTTATAAATTTAAGGATAGACGTAATTGTCTTCTTTGCCTGACCTGAAAAACAATACTTGAAACATACCTTGTAAGATTGCAGATTCTCTACACTAACTCATAAAAAAAAAAAAAAAAGAAAAGAAAAAGCCACTGGTATCTAGAGGTCTGAAATTAATTTAATTATTTTTAATTTAAATCAGTCTACAGAAATTGTGAGTCTGTCTTAAAGTCTAAATTCATAAGATTTTACAAATGTTTTACCCAAGTACCAATCTGACCCAGTATTGGCTACCTTGACAGACTTGTCAGGATCGCAGCCCAAAACAATTGGGCAGAACAATTTTATAAAATTACATAGCAAAATATTCTGTTCAATCAGAGCAAAAAGCATTGTAACTGTATTTAATGTTTGTATGATAAATGAATTTGTCACTTACCACAACACTCTGGACAGCCTGGATGTCTTAGAGCATTCATTCCATATCCTGGATAGCAGCGATCAATCCACACCATTTGCAGAGTACCTTCAATGTAGTATATTTCAGGCAATGGTTTAGCAGTCTTCTTCCTAACTTCTACTTCTTGCTTAAAAAATCTCTCTATGAGGTATTTTGCCTAAATTGAAACAAATAATATTTTTTCAGAGTCTTTGATGCGAAGAGGCAAGAATAGAAAGACTGAGGAATGTGGGTAAGATTTAGGATTTAAAGGACATATTACTATTGTTACTATATATTACTTTGTTTGCAGCAGGTAGATGGAATGGTAACGAGGATAATCCGATATTCTTGAATACATTGTTTTTAATTTAGGTAAACCTTGATCAATTAATGCAATATCTCTAAAAGTTTTCAGGATTATATAAATACAACTTTTAAAGCTAATCCATGGCAATTTTGCCAGCATTAAACATCTGTAGCTCAGCATCAATAGTTTTGCAGCTTTCCTTCCTACACAAGTACTAGTATTTAGGTCCAATTAGATTTCATACTTTCCATCCATATTAGATATCTCTCTTCAATTAAAAAAAAAAATGCCAAAGGTCTCCTGCAACCGAGTTAGATAAAGAGATTATTAAATCAATCAAACATAACCATACAAGAATAATTCTGTTACTCAAAAAGATTTGCACAAATAGAATCCTATATAGCATAAATATTTGTTTCAATCAGTGCAGAACCAGCAGCATAGAGTCACAGAAATATTAGGATACAAGAGAGCTCGGTTATGTCTCATCTACTCCAACTCCCTAGACAAAAGAAATGTGTATTTTTAAAAAATCCTTATTTTCTCTCATTTTTTTTACTTTCTTACTAGGTGCATGACATTGGAATATCAAAGATTTTAGTTCATAGTAGTTAAACTAAAAATGTGACTTTTAAACTGAATAAATGATATAAAATCTGTAACAAAAAATAGACTGATTAGCAACCTGACAAAGTAAGAAGTCTCAATGTTTCACGTCCAGACAGCAATTCATTTGTATACAGGGATTAATCATATATATAGAAAGCTAAACAGAAAAAGTGAAAAAACTTTAATAGACTTGCAAAGTTCAGTACACACACAGATTACAAAAAAGGCAAAACCAAATTTATTTATACAGTCTTATTTTGATCTTCTTGTCTGCACAAAAAAGATTAGCTTTGACCATGAGCTTTCCCCACAGATTCATTTTTTTTTTCTTCCAGTGGAAAAAGCTGCTTAACGAGGACTGCATATTTTAGCCTCCCTTGCCCCTCTAGTGGAATCCCAAAGGACGATTTGCATGCATATTCTTGACAATGGGGAGGAAGAGGGAGATGCTTCAGAACAACATTCAAATCAACACTATACTGAATAGAGGGAGCACCTATAATTGACATACTGTGAAGGATTTGCTTAGAAGAAGGCCACAGAAAAACACTGGTCAAGATTGCCTTGAGCTCTCCTTTATATGTCCCGACAGTACTTTAATCCACGTTGTAGGTGAATATACTCATGATCCGCAAAATTTTCTTCAAAATGTGGGCAAATAAAAAAGCTCTTTTATCCACCCCATCATTTCTTTGAAAACATGACCTATCAGACCCTAAATCCATAAACAGTAGGGGACTTCATCAGCATGTTTCTGACATGAAACCAGTATCAAATTTCTATGGATGGGTGTTATGGAGCAGCTAAATATGGAAACGACACAGGAAAATGACTGCCAGTACAAAGATGCAGCAGCCTAAGTACTGCCACAGAAGCTCAGTGTGACAACATCAGTGTTTATCTCCTATGTTCCAACAGGTTCCTCACAGCATGAGTTGTTAGTTTCCTAACAACTCATTTCTCCTCTCCAAGATACCTTCAGCAAACAAACACCTTTTCATGCCCTTCCTTCCAACTCCTTTCTCTTTGCTTGTCGTAGAACCACAGAACCATAGAATGGCTTGGATTAGAAGGGCCCTTAAAGACCAGCCAGTTCCAACTCACCCGCCATGGGCAGGGACACCTCCCACCAGACCAGATTGCCCAAGCCCCATCCAGCCTGGCCTTGAGCACCTCCGGGGATGGGGCATTCATCCACGGTTTCCCTGGGCATCTTGTTCCAGTGCCTCAACACCCTCTGAGTGAAGAATTTCTTCCTTATATCTAATATAAAACTACCCTCTTTTAGTTTAAAGCCATTGCCCCTTGTCCTATCACTATACTCCCTGACAAAGAGTCCCTTCCCCGTTTTCCTGTAGGCCCGCTTTAGGTACTGGAAGGCTGGTATGGTGTCTCCCTGGAGCCTTCTCTTCTCCAGGCTGAACAACCCCAACTCCCCCAGCCTGTCTTCATAGGAGAGGTGCTCCCTTACCCTCCTATGGCAGAAGGCATATCTTCCTCCTGTACTTCCCTTTCTCTTTTTCCTTTCCCCATTAAGAACCTCTGAATTAACAGTTAACCTAGCAAGCAAAAGACTGGCTTCTGGTTCACTGCTGGAAGAGACAAAATTCTTTAAAAAACAAAACAAAACAAAAAAACTAGAATAAAATCTGCAAGCAGCTAAAATTTTACCAGATTAGTGATAAGATCACTTTGAAGAAGTTATGGAAAGGCACTCCATTACAAATAACATGTTCAGTATTTATAAGACAGCATATGTTCAAAGGTTCCTGATTGTCTTGCTACTTTTCATACTCTGTTTAACAGACTTAATACAGACCAATAGTGTGATCTGCCTTAGCCACAAGGGCAACAGAATATTGACAATTTTAACCAAATTTATATCCACTAAAACTTTTATATAGATTCTTCATTAAACAAATTATGCTTCATATTTTATGTTGATATTATACTTTATTAGAGTAGCTTATTATGTTAGTTGCCATTTTATTCCTCCATCTACTGTACCTTGTTTAATCTATGAGATGCATCACAAGCACTTCGCTGACATAGTCTGTTGTTTTCTTCTCTGTCTAAGCAAGTAACTGTAACGAAATACAATCTATTTACAGAAGAACAGTAAATGAAATCAACATTTTTTTTTTACTGGTTTAAAATTCTAGTAATTTCTGATGCAAGAATGTTGAAACACATCCACATTTCAGATGTCTGACTTGCAACATTTTAGAGAAACCATACAGTCTTTCCTCTTCCAGACATTATCAATATGTCTATGTCTAGTTTTCCATATACTTAAATATTTCACGGGAACTGCCATTTATTTGTGAATTCTGATGGCAAGGAAATGTGTAATCCTAGATGCTTCCCAGATTTATATGTATCTGAATCATTTCAGAAGAAATAATCTACTTCTTCCCTAATTACTTAGCTATTATTATGCATTTATGAAGACAAGTTTTGAAACAGTCAGCCAGGAACCCTAACAGTTCAAGCTTCTGACTGTCCAAACAATGGACTCAAGTTTTATCTCAAGAACAACTACAGCAATATCTAGTGTTTTAAAGATTCCCCCCACTGGTCTCCTCCCCTGCACACATCTTAATTCCATATCTTCACCCACTCAACCCTGTCCATCCTCATAGGAATCCCTATGGGACATTGAACAGAAGGAAAACTTGAAGTATAGACTGAATGAAAACTGTAGTTACATTTTAGTAATCCATTTGCATGGGTCCACGTTCCTTGTCAACTGACTATTACTAACATGTTACAGTAAAGGCCCAAGAAATAGTTTAGAAGCTGCTAGCCTACTCTCCATAACTCACATTAGATTAAACCGCCATAGTAAGAAGAAAATTATCTGTTAACATGTTAATTTCACTCCTTATATTATAAGCTTTACCTACCTCTGTCACAGAAGTAATTCTGAATGCCAAAAGCAGCTTAGAAATCAAAAAGTGCTAATACCTCAAGCTAATAAAGAATGTGTAGTTTACCACTGGGTTGTATCAAAGTTTAAATCCACCAAAATCTCTAACTGGAGAATTTCTCCTCCTTGATTGTAGAAATGTTTCAAAGTATTGCGCAAACATTCTATAAAGCTTGCACATTGTTTAAATCTCACTTATGTCATCTCAATAATAATTAACCTAAACTAGCTACACTCTTCACGTCAGTGCTATTTACTACAAATACAGTCTTCAGACAAACACAGCTAACTAATAGTTTCATTATTTTTGTAAGTAGTTATATTTAATTTTTGAGGGAATTTAAATCGTAAAGTGGAAAGTGGAAAACATGCAATTGGTATTCTTTTTCAGAAAGGTATCTTCTCAAACTGCATGTCTGCAGTCCACATAGTGACTAATCTAATACGATATATGAAAACAATGAAAGAATAGCCTTTTTAGAGTTGAAATAATTAGAGTAAGCTCACAAAAATTTTACATATGTTCTTACATATATTCAGCTCAGCAATTACCAACTGTATCTCTTTGGGTTTTAGAGATCTCTTTTAATAAAATAAAGTAATTCAAGTGAACTACACATATATAGGGACTGCATCACATGTTCTTTCAGACCTCATTCACAGCATAAAGGAGCTGAGACTTTCTTTTCATATGGTTTCAGTGTTCGGAAGGAATATTCTGAAAACAAACCTCAATAAAAAAAGTTTATATTAAAGTGAAAATGTATTTTTAATACATGAACTTTATGCAGGGATGATAAGTAGCTAACACACTGTAAGGTCATTTATGTATAAAGACACTCAAATATCAGTTATAACATTTTATAATTATTAAAATATATAATGACACTCAGTAAGAAGCCTTAAATATTCCATAATTTAGTGACATCTGCCCTCCCCAACTCGGGGGGGGGGGGGGTGGGGGGCGGGGTGCTCTTTGTTATGGAGTGTAGCGACAGCACAAGAAGTAATGGCTTTGAACTAAAAGAGGGGAGATTAAAATTAGATGTAAGGAGAAAATTATTTACTATGCGTATTATTTACTATAATAAGAAAATTATTTACAATATTTACCACCTCCAGTCGTGAGGCACTGGAGCAGGTTGCCCAGAGAAGCTGTGGATGCCCCATCCCTGGAGGTGTTCAAGGCCAGGTTCAATGGGGCTTTGGGCAATGTGATCTGGTGGGAGGTGTCCCTGCCCACGGTGGGGGCGGGGAAGGGATTTTTCAAGTGCTTTTCAACCCAAACCATTCAGTGATTCTGATTCTAAGCCACCTAATTATTTGCTTTGAATCATGACTAAAGGAAACCGAAAATACCAAAGTCAACCCAGTATATTTGGTAACTTATTCTTACCTGGATCTCCTTTACACTCCTACTGTTTGTTTGTTTGTTTTAAAAAAAAAAAACAACAACACTAAATTTTGCACTTGTATTATTGCCACTTAAAGAAGGAAAGATACTGAGATTCATCTCATTTAACCCCACAGCACATCCATGGAAGGATTTATATACCTATAATAGGTGCCTAGAGGAAGGTCATCTAGGGAGTTATGGAATACACTGTATCACTTTTCTTCCCATGTTAGTGTGCATTAAGGAATATGATAAAGTTTTATGATAAAAAATAAAAAACATATTGATCTATCCAGAACCATAAAAAGTTCTGAAGCTGTTATGAAGTAATGTAAAAGACATATTTTTGAGTACATAACTATCTTTTTGCTATTGACATCAATTTCACATGCAATACTTTGAAGAATCGAAAAACTTTAGTTTTAAATACTTACAATACTTTTGGCATATAAGCAGTAAATTCCACTAGCTATAAAAAAATCTAACCATTATTTAAAAGTAAGGCAGATTTTTACCTGAAAATGTAAAGAACATTTCATTCTGTAGACCTCCTCTCTGCATTTTTACATGATGGCATTCTGACTTAATTAACATAACCTCACAAGAAAGTTCAGCAACAAGCTTGTTTAGTATCTGAATCAAGGCCTTCTCGAAAGAAATATTATAAAAACTATTGCAGGGGGCTGCGTGATACCGTACTGTCAATTCATAGTAATATTGAGGATCAGAGTAAGCTGCAGGAAAAAAATACAAAAGATGATGAGGAAAATGTCTGAAGAAGAAAGAAAAGTAATTTATATACTTGAAAATAAAATTATTAATTGAAATCCTTAATTTATAAGCAAAACCTACTTTGAACTCCCAAAGATTTTTTAATGATACATAACATATACTGGGCTACTTAGAAACACTTGAGAGAGTTATACTAGTCCACATTCTTAATTATATCCATAGGTAAGTCTTACTGTTTATTACTGTAATTTTTTTTAAACCAACAGGAAACTACAGTAAAGGCATCAAGAATATGAAAGTTAAGGTTAAGAAGCATGTTACAAACTATCCAGTAGTTTGTTGTGCAGTATTTCATCTCATCCATTATCATTAGTTATAGTAACGTATCTTACATTTCTTAGTCAGCTATCACATAAGTATATTAAAAGGAGTAAAAACTGAACAGAAATTCCTTCTCTATCAATGTAAGTACCTGAACAAGCTACCATACAGGTATGAAATTTACTTTTAAGGAAGAATCAGTTATTTCAACTTTACTGTGAAGCTAAATGCATACCTGGACATCTTTTACAAATATATTGATGTGTCATAAAATGCATATTTTATTCATGGTAACCACTCTACTTACACAAACCTTAAGACCAACAGAACAAAATGCTAAGTTGTTAAATTAAAAACAGGAGTGAAAGAATGAAGAAGAGAGGTCAAGGTGCGGGTAGAATCATAGAAATTAGAAAGCAGGGAGAGGTGCAAGGAAGAAAGAATGGAGGAAGAGAAACCAAACCAGCCGAAAGAAAAGAGAAAATCACAGGATGGCTTGGGTTGGAAGGGACCTTAAGGATCATCTAGTTCCAATCCCACTGCCATGGGCAGGGATGCCACCCACCAGATCAGGTTGCCCAAAGCCCCATCCAACCTGGCCTTGAACACTTCCAGGAATGAGGCATCCACAGCCTCTCTGGACAATCTCTTCCAGTGCGTCATCACCTTCATCATGAAGAATTCCTTCCTTACATCTAATCTACATCTCCCCTCTTTTAGTTAAAAGCCATTACTCCTTCTCCTATCGCTACACTCCCTGACAAAGAGTCCCTCCCCAGCTTTCCTACAGAATCCCTTCGAATAGTAGGATAGCTGCAGAACATCCAATTAAGACAGCTCAGAAGATCCTCCAACTTGCTTTTGCGTCCTCCTTTTCCTTTGCTTTGCTGCTGCATGTTCTAGACTTTTTTGTATTTGTATGAAACTTGAGTTTTGTATGCTAATATTTAGATTGGATCCTTATTGAAAAATGTAAGACTGCATTACTGAAAACAGTAAACTTTTCCATCAAAACTGCTTCAGATAAATTGCTTTCTATCCAATTCTATCAAGCAAGCTAATTGCTAAAAGACATAGGTATTCTACATTAAGGCTACTGAGGCCAAACTCAAATTATTTTACATTGGAGGTTAATTTAGGTTATTGTGCTCTACCAAGCCTTTAAATGAGCACTGGTATGCATTTCAAATTTAAGATCAGACGCCATTCTGTTTAAGGCAATAGGAACTCTTGCCTACATCTCCACAAGAATAAATTTCTATACTTTAGGGAAGAAAGAGAGAGCTAGTAATGAATGACATTGCCTTTATAATATTTCACTTTGACTTCATCAAAGATTTTACCTCCTGACAGACAACTATGTAATCAGAACAAGAAAGAATGAGCTACAAATATTATATAATTAAATGATACATACTTTATATTTTAAAAACACAATCGGGTAATAATTAAGGCATTAATCTGGTGTGAAATAAATCCATATGTCTGTGCTAAAGTTAATCTCCTAAAGAATATTTCAATTTAAAATCAGAGTATTTTTATGTTGTTAAGGATTACTGCCTGTTCAATTTGTTGCATTTCATTATGTTTTATGTTTCTTTTTTAAAAAGAACTGTGTTCATAAATTTCTCAGTACACCAGTGAGCTTCATGTAAGGCTCTGTATATGTCATTAAATGAACCGCTTGGTAGCAAACGCTAATAAAAACAGTTTATCCAAAGAAACAGAACGTCTTTACCTCCCCAAGTTCTAAGTAAGCACTACTTATTTATAAATAGCAACACATTTTAAAATAAAATCTTTTTCAATGTAAAAGCACACTTACCAAGGTTGATAACTTACCATAAATAAGATATTTTAATATGAGTTTTTTATCAGGTTGCGTTGCTGTTAACTTATAAAGAAGAGAACAATTGTAAACTCCACTCAGATGAGATTTGAAGCGTCTCAATATTAAAGTTCCCGTTGGTGATATTTGCACACTGCTATTTTCTAGTAAACATAGTAATAAAATAACTTTAGCTGTCATGATGAGAAAATGCAGAAAGTAACAGTCCAAATGGTTATTTACTTTTAAACTGTATAATAATATGGATTCAGCTGAAGGCACGGGAATCAGAAACTGAAGCTTTGAGGGTGTCACTTAGTTCAGCTTTACACAAATATTCCTTATTGCTACTGTGTTTTTAAGTATTGGTTCATGAAGCAGCCCTAGAAACGTGTTTTTATTTGACCTACAGCATCTATTATATTCTCTACAATATCCACTTCCAAGAGCAAAAAACTCCCAGATTAAAGAAAAAAAAAAAAAAAAAAGACAAAGCGGTCAAATAAAGGTGTTTTTTGTTGTTGTGTTTTTTTTTGTTGTTTGTTTTTTTTTTTAGTAATTTTACCTTTATATAGTTAAAGGGAGTAGTAGCCTCTCAGTCTTCAGTCTCAACCAATCAACTAATTACCAGCTGGCAATGTTTAGCATGCAGTAAACTTGAAAGTAAGCAAGCAGGACAGGAAGTTCAAGTTAGGCAAGTAGTGTATGACAGACATTCCAAAAAAACATCGTATTTATATGCCAAAATTAGAATAATGTATGCTTAAGATTGTAGAATAATCCTTCTGTACGGAAAGATATGCACTGTTATAGTGTCCTAAGTCTAAACACCACTCCTTAGCTCAAGACAGAGAAGAAGTGGAATCCTACTTTAAAGGGCATATTACAAACATGGCTTTTATAATTTTTTAAGGAAAAAGAAAAGCAATATTTGAGGTCAGACTTTGGGTACTGATGTTGAGCCATGCACTTGTCCTATGTAGTCGGCTTGTAGGTTACATGATGACAGCTGATGAGCCCTTTCCTGACTTAAGAGTCCTCAGGTAGTGCCAATACAGATAAGGGTTTCTCAAATAGTAGCATGCAGCCTATCTTGCTGGCAGCTATCAAAGTAAACCTTGGGATTAGAGCAGATTAGAATAGACTTAAAGGTAAAATACTCACTTTAATAAAATACTTTGAGAATGGATTTTTTGTTCTATTTTTGGAGTAAAAAACAAACAGACAAACAAACAAACAAACAAACAAAACCACTATATTTAGTATCCTGAATAACTTAGACCTTTGTCTAGTGCATGGAATTAGTGTGGTATGAAAAACATATTTTTAGACTGAAAAAATCAATGCTAAGGACTTGAGATCTATACTACAGACATCTTAGCTTTTTTGCTTCAGATCAGTCCTACTCTGATTTTACAAACTGACCACGCGTTATCACTCAAAGCAAACCTTTCCAATTAGCTTCATCCAAAAGGAATACAGTCTGTGCAATCAACCACCAGTCCACAATCCAAACAAAATGTAAGAGGGTAGGGTCAAGCAATTCACTTCAAAGCCACATTCCTGTTCAAACTAACATGTTAGTGTGGATGCACACTGATTTTCCTGGGATGCAATGTTAAGAAAGATAATGAGGTAAAAAAAAAAAAAAAAAAAAAAAAAAAGTGAGAGAGAGAAAAAAAAAAAAAAGCAACCCTGATCTTTTTACACACTTGGCAGCAGGCTGTGGGACAACTTTGTTCCTCAAGAATCTATTTAAGCTTTTAATCAACTTAGTTTTGCCACATATATAACTATGTTTAAAATAAAATTTAAGCACTGGTAAAAAAAAAAAGAGTACTATTAAAAAGACTGGAAGTGCAAATTCTTTGACACGAAAGGTTTGGGATTCCATATTAGGTTTTCACACTAATGAGACACTGTCTTTCATTTTTTTGGGTGATGAAGAGGTTTTTAATCCTCTGATGAATTACTCAGGATGTAGTTGATGTGTCTCTAAACTAGGATAACATTTGCTCCTGTAGGCTGAAATAGATAACAGATTAACATTGTCAGAAAACCATCACAGATTTAAGAACTGTAGTTCTAATTATTGGCATGTTCACCTGCCCTGTGTGGGCCAAAAGCAGCATCACCTTTAATTGACTGGATAGCAGGAGCACTTTTAAGATATATCACAGTTTTACTATACTTACAAAATCTATTACTAAATTAAAAAGACTACAAGAAGTCCACAAAAGACAAAGTTTGGAAATTCAGTGAAGAGATTTGGTCACAAGTATTTTTTGAAAATGCATCAGCAGAAATAGTAAAGACTTCTTAGAATTCTTCACTGATTTTATTTTAGAATTTTATTGTACCTTGAACAATGAATGCTTCCCATAACAGAAAAAAAAAAAAAAAGATTTTTAAAATATTAATCGTTAATTATTTTAATTGTATGTCTGTGTGTAGAGGATCTCCTATTGGATCACAAAATCAAAAGCCTGTGGTTTTGTTTGTTTGTTTGTTTGTTTTTGTTGTTTTTGCTTTTGTGTTTTTTTTGGGGGGGGGGTTGCTTTTGACGTTCTCTGTTTTACAAAACCACAGTACACACTTTTTTTTTTCCTTTTTTTTTGGCCTGTCAAAGGACATAGTCGCAGTCTTCCCAAACTTCTTTGAGTACATTAGGTAGCAATGCATATAAAAAACTGTCCTTTAAGTCCAAATTCCTAGGTTCATTTTCATGAAACTAGAACAAGCTTTCAGTGCTAATTTGCATTGGCAAATAGTCTAAGAATGAGATGCTTCCTCATCTTTTCTGTTCTATTTAATTGTTCAGGACACCACCAAAAGTGATGTTTTATGCAGTGAAACTTTAGGATGCAGAACATAAGAAGCAATTATTTTTAATCTTTTTATCCACTTAAAGTGTATTTTGAAATACTCTTAATGTCAGCCAGCCCAACAGCTGATGTTTAAAAACTTCAAAGTACAATTTCCAGATCTTAACACAGAGGAGTCACTATACTAATTGAAAAAAAAAAAAGCATGTTAATTTTAAAATTGTAATGATTTTAAATTACACATCATGTAGTATTTAATTTTTCATTACTGTTTCAACAACACATAACTAGACTAGAACTATCTGTGACCAAAGCGACTTGTTCAAAAAATAGAACTGTTTGTTAATGGCCACAGAAAAAAAAGAGTGTTTACTGCTCTTTGTGAGTTTTTTATTGTAGTCATGATGTTCGATTTATATAGTCAGACAAACTTTTGGGGCACAAAACACCTTCTTAGGGTGTGTGTCAAGGGCTTGTCTGCCTGAAAAAGAATCTTTTAGTTAGAATTTTTCTAACTATGACAGTTAGTACAATGAAAAATAGGCTCTCTGCCTGCAGATTTTATGCTTAAATAATTGTATTTATTTTGAAGCATTCTGAAAAGCATGATTTTGTTAGTCTTTCCTAAGACTGGATTCACAATTCCATATTCCCACTTTTCTGTGGACACACTGAAAAATTATGAAATAAAATGTCATGCAATGTTTATGAATCCTAATTTCCTACTATTATGGACATTCACTATGCTAGATACTAGAAGACTAACTAGTCACACCAAAACCCATATAATTTTCACCACTTAGTGGGATTGGACCTATTCTAAAAGGCATCCAAGCAATCAAATTATTTTATACAACAAACACTTCATAAGCTAGAAACTGAAGATAGCTTTTTGTCTGTTTAAACTTTCCTTGAATTGAAAGAAAATGAATGTGACATCCCTAGGAGACTAAGAACTGTCTTTGGGACATTTACCCAAAATTGTGGTGGCTGAAGGCTAAATTCTCTCATTATCACTTTTTTAAACACTTTTTTTCTAAAACCTCTCCCACCTCTATAGAAAGCTATGTCAGGAAAACACAAGTTTTCTTCTCTTATAGAAATGTTTTTTGCCCTCCTGCTGCTGATTCTAGTACACCTAAAGTTTCTGCTGAGCCGAGAACCCCTGTCACTGTAACTTTTTTACTAGTCAACCAGGGTTGGCACAGCAACTTGGGATATTACTGAAGCAATCTGCAGAAAGAGATTTAAATCTGTCCAATGAAAGTCTGAGGTTTCCATGGTTTAAACATTTTCTACATAGTTAATGCTGTTGAAATTGTGGTTTGGGTAAGCCAAAGGAGTCAAAAGGGCAATTTTTGTTAATTGTGAATCAGGAGGCTGCCCTCTGGTCAGAGACAGTAAGCTCAGTACTTATACATGACAATATACCTGATACTGTGTCTGCCATGCATCACAGACTGGGCATCAAGATATATCATTTACAATGCAGGACACAGCTAACCAGGATATATCTATCCCAAGGGAGATGGACAGTTCCACTTAAAATGACATAGACCACAGGCTTAATTATAAGCAAAAACATCTATACCTCACTGAGAAAAAGAATGCTAGAAATTAATACTGAAGGCTAAGCCTGTTGTCATATTCAGAGCAAAAACACAGTGTAGTATCAGATGTTACAAAATGTGAAATGCTCAGCTATGAAGGCTGGCATGTAGAGGATTAAGAATGAACAATATGGTACAAACGGTACTTCAGATTGTGTAACACGAAAAGTTACTTGAAAACATACGAAAAACAAGGACAGAGTTCTGATAGACACCAATATAGACTAACAGGAAAGCAAACAGGATTTGGTAGCACTGCCATTGTAAAAGAGTGAATAGTTCATAACCTAAACAATAAACTAAGCTAGGAGATTAAACAGATTTATAAATTCATCATAATGTACAATATACTTTAAAACTACAGGTATGGAATTTGTACTAAAGAATAAATGAGATATATATGGAAAGAAATAAAAAACATAACTCAGACCAGGTCATAACCTCTAAGGAATCATTATTATGTGAGAAAAGCAGTAAATGTACAAGTAGCCCAGCACACTCCATGGAGAAACAGTGATTAGTAGTTTTCATGCCATACTAGCAGATTAGGACAATGACTTCATTAGATGCATCAGCAAGAGTATAATCAGCAGTTTAAATTAAGTGATTATTCTCTCCCTACTCAGCACTTATTTGGGCACTACCGAACACTGTATCTTGTTTGGACTCCTCAAGACAAGACAGATACTAACAAAGTGGAGCAAGTCAAGCAGAAAGACCAGGACATTGTTAAGGAATTAGAGGACAAGAGGCAGAGGAAACTGGGATTTTTATCCTAGAGAAGTATAAGAAGGCAATTGCAGTGCTTCACCACCTAAGGGGAGTTACAAGAAAAATAAGCTGTACCTTTTAAGAGGTACATCACAAAAGGATAAGCAGCAATGATGACAAGTTGCAATACAGGAAATTATGAGTGAAAATAAGAAAAAATGGAACAAGTTGCACAGGAAGGACAAAAGTCTCCACGGATAGAGGTCAAGCCCATAAGCAACTTCATATCTGAAGGCAGCCTGTCATTGAGCAGGAGGTCGGGCTCAGTCTCACAGGCCATGGCCCTATTGCTATGTCCTTACAGAACACTCCCAGCTGTCTCTCAAGGCAGTAAAGGATGTCTTCCACAGCATCTGTTGTATCCAGCATGCCCTGCTCTGCCTTGTACTCTTTAGAGAAGGCAACATCTTCTACAGAGATCTGCAGATCTGTTTTATTTTGGTTATCCTGAATTCTGAAAATAGAAAGTTAATGTATCATACACATACAAGCACCAAGTATCCTCAGTTAGGTCTCCTCCATTTACATTCCCACTTTTGTAGACATCATGCTTCTTTCCAGGTGAAGAGGAAGAGAAGAGAGAGGGTGCAGGGGGCCACGTAAGAACATAAGAACTTACCCGAAGAAAGATAACCACTTGGTCCATTCCACCGGAATATCGGATCAATCAATTCTGAGTTTCTCAAATGATTTGTAACACATAAAATACGTGGACTGTTGTGATCCAGCTTGACATAAACTTTCACTGAAAGAAGTTTATCATTAGCATCAGATATTTACCAATGCTATCCTAACAGTGAGCTATACAATTTTAACACAGTAGTTCACAGATGATCTTGAATGGAGTTCTAATTTTGGCACTGGTCCTGTTATATCTACATCAAAATAATATACAAAAATAGAAAGCAGTTTTTTGTTGGTTTTTTTTTTTTTTTTTTTCCCCTCCGGACAATAACATTAAGATAATTATTTCTAGCTCTAGGTTTATATGGTTGTGTAAACAAGAACCACAGTGCACTGTAACATCCTCCTGAGTGGAGTATGTCTCTTAGCAGGCTCTCATAATCATGGGCTTCTGCAGTTTACTGTCTCACTTGGTGTCTAACACACACATGGAGAGAGTAGAGATGCAGCATGTTAATCCAGAACTCTCAGACTTGGAAGCTTGCTGTTTACTTTCTATTCTCAATTGCCTTTTACCAATGCGCTACATACATACATATATATATGTTTATGTACTAAAAAAAAAAAAAAAAAAAAAGGTTTTAGTGCTGTACCTCAATAAATGATGAGCTATTTTTCAATTCAGAGATGACAATTTAGGAAGAAAACTGAGTAAAGTAAGGATGCACTTAGTCTTTTCCCCCAGTAAAGCAGGTGTGCATGTCGCCTGAGATTTGCAGTGTACAGGTGCTTCCAGATCTTTAATTGCTGCTAAAAATTTCAAGATCGGTGTGGTCATAATCACTCCCATAATATACATGATTTCAGTGTACAATTTGTTTTATCCCTTCCTACTGACATTCTGCAAAGCATTTGTGTTCTTCAGAAGCATGGGATGCTAGATATTTATGCTCTATAGTATTCTGAACTTGAATGTATCAAGCTATCCTAAAGCCATTGAAAAGCTACAGTTAGTATAAAACCACCACCATTTTCTCCACTGTGGTTTAGAGAATCTGACTAATAAGTGAAACAGAATCAAATAAACAAATTACTGCTATTTTACCACTGACTATTTCAGATTCCCCGCAGGTGGAAAGCAGTTTAGCTATTTGTTGCAGGAAGGGATTAACGTTCAGAAAAACAGTTTCCACTTTTCCATTATGGCAAGTGGCAGCGATGGCACCAGTTTTCTCTCCCCTTCAAGTATGGTTGTTTCCTTTCATTGAAGAATGAAAAGCCACTTACATTCACAACATTAAGTTGCTTAAACAGAATACAGACTTAGATATTAACATTTAATATAGAAAAAAATAAATTTAGAATTTTGATAGTCTTAAGAACAGGAGGTATATCCATCCCAGCTAATAATTCATTTGTTACAGTAGCTTCTGTTGCAGAAAACAGAAGAATATCTTTTTAATTTCCAATAGCATATCATGGAAATAAATGTCATTTACAGGTGCAATTTCAGTTTTTAACCCAGAAGCATGTAAATTAATATGAACTCTACATATCAATGCAATTGCAGGTGTGGTGAGCATTTTTCATTGTAAATCCTTAATACTTTTTCTCAAAATTTACTAACAGACTGCAGAAAAATTATACAGATTGCGTATCTCTCCCACCTTGTATTTTGTTTTTGATTTCCTCATGTTCATTTTGCTTTGTCTTATAGCAATCTAAAAAATATTTATATATCCATAATAAAAAGTAACAAAATTGTGGTGTCATTATTACTGTGACTTGCCAAATGGTAAATTTTTTCCCCACCACTATAAATTTCCATGACAGCTTTGTAAACATATGTTGTAGGAACAATATAGCAGCAGGGGATCTGATAGAAAACAATGACTGATAAAATATCTACCAGGTATAAATTTAGTCTTCTTGCTTTTAAAATAAATCTTATATTTTTAATTAAAGTTCTTTGCTTTTTTTCTTAGTTGGTCATATTCTTTCTGTTATAAAAATAGAAATAGATCACTTTAGAAACTGATCAAAAAAAAGAGCATTTATGTCAGGTATTTCCACAGTTCAGGATTTGAACAGTGTAGCACTGTATTTAACCACATTTTGGTAGTCAAAACTCAAAATACGAGATAATGCCAAGTATCTCATAGCAACACTGGAGCCAAGTCACATGTACTCACAATGGGTATCAAAGGGAAGGTGTAAACAGTCTTTATTCATACAAAATGGTTTAGAAACAGTGTTAAGAAAAACATTTTAATCTTGCTTCCTAACTTTCAAATTTCCCTTTTGCAGTCACATTATAGCCAAGTTTACAGACCTAAGTCAGAATCAGAAGACAGAAAAACTAGACAAAAAGGATGAAATCTTCAGACCACTCAGAAAAATACTATTTAATATTAATCTTTAATATTAATCTTTAAATAATTTCATAACATAAGCTACTATCAGAAACCTTTAACAAGAAATTATTTTCCAGAAACCTTTTACCTTTTGACAAAAGCTAATACATCTAAGAATCTGCACCTCCAAAACAACATCAAAAAATGTAATCTTTTACATTCTCCTTATACAACAAAAGTTTTGGAGATTATTTGTGGGTATTCACACTGCTGAACTTGTTTAAAAAACAGGCACAGAACTCCAAGAGCTAGCCAGAGGTACAGGTACAAAGATGTTATCTCAGTCAGGTAAGTTTGATTATCCAGTATGTTGCTGCCCAGCTATAGTACAACATCTCCCTGATACTAATATATTGTCTTTCGTTCTGGTGCTAGTTCAAATAGAAGAAACTTGACCCTTTCTCCATCTGGAATTTAAATGCAATAGTGGAAAAAGAGGGAAGGATGGAGGAAGGAGATGGAGAAGGAGAGGGAATCGGAGAGGGAGAGGGAGAGCAGAAGCTAATTTTTCTGGCTCTAAATACATGAAAAATGCTTTGCCTTACAGTACATTTTATTTTGTTTACCTTTGAAAGGCTTGCTTTCATTTGTTTTTGACATGTTTGTTCCAGATATGAGAAAGGAACAGAAATTAGGAAAATATTCCAGAAACTATGCATGTTTCCTAACTGCCAGCAGTATGATGAAAGAAACAGGTGGGAAATTAAAGGACTATACTTTCTGTAGGTGGAACTCACAGAGAGGAAAAAAAATACACAGGTTTCTGAGTTTGTCTACATTTGCATTGAGTGAGAACAAGAATTTTCAACGTTTTAACCACCAGTTTGAAAATGTATTTCTCAATTTACATTTGAGCGCTATAATCACCAGGCAACTGCCTCCATTAAGGATAGCTTTTTCTCCATCCAGAAGTTCTTTCCTGAATCTGAAGAAATAGACACAGAAGTTTGCTTTTCAAAAAAGGGAAAAAAAAAAAAAGTATTTGTCTAAAGACACTTCATCGCTAAATTCCCAATTGGAAGTTTGTTTGATCTCCCTGTCTGACAAAAGTTATTCTGCTTTTTTTTGTATGGCTCGGTCTGAAAAAATTACTTGTGTTAACTTCCTGTATGATAGTCAAGTTTGGAGGAATGTCCTGCAAAGTCCAATGTACATTTTCTAGAATTGGACTTTGTTTTGTCTCAGTTTTTTTCTTCTTTCTTATACAGTAATAGCCCTGTTGAAACAAACATATTACTATTCTCATACTCACAGTAGAAAAATGTTTTGTTGGTGGTGGTGGGGTTTTTTGTTACTTTTTTATGTATTTTATACTGACTAGAGCTCATAATTTCTTGGTATGCTACTAGTAAAGCTGTAACTGTAAAACACAGATAGAGAAAACTACGGGGAAGAGCCTTATTAAAATCAGGCAATGTGCATTACAGAGACAGCAACACAAATAAGCATATGGCATGAGGAACTGCCTCTTTAATCTAATTTTCATATTTTCCAATAATTGTTTAATTTATTAAGAAAAGAAAGTGATTATACTATATTCTGGAGTTAGATGGATTTAATTTAATGAACAATTAATTCTTAATACTTCTTCATTTTTATTGTAACATAACATAAGTTTCAAGTCTCAGGTTCTGTGCACAGAAAAAGTAAAATGAAGTGGGAATGCATACAGTGGAAGAAAGAAGTATTTCAGGGCAAAAGCCTTACAGCCAGGATGAAGAATACGAAGAACATTGTTATTTTTATAACAATTATGGAAAATAATTATCTATCTTGGTCTCATAAAATTATAAAATGACTATAATAAAAATACATTTCAATGGTAGAAATATGTGCTTTTATGACCTATTATTAAATATATATGTCAGTTCAGAATTGTAAATAATCAAAACATTTAAAACAATTAAACAACAAGTAATATGATGGAGAAGGGCATTTCTGTGGTAAAAACAAAACTGGTATATTTTAATTGAAATTTGTTACATTATGTTTAAAGAAAAGTACCTGGAAATATGATGGATCCCACTATTTTTAAGCTATTGTGTCTTGGCCCTGCACTTCTTAAAAATCCCTGTGAGGGTTGAACTGTTAAAAGATAAAACAGTGACATTAATACAACACAATTTCTCTGAAAAAGCCAACAGCATACTTCAGGCAATCTAAACCCTTTATTAGACTTGTTCTTCAACAGATATAGTAACTGTCTAATGTCTTATGCAAGGCCTGTTCCTCACAAAGGCAACAAAAAGAAATTACCAAAGTTTGATATAGAAAAGCATTCTGAACAACACTTAAGTTTAGGCTTAGCTTTAACCATATTTGTAAGTTTTACAAAAGAACTATCATGATTTAAATTAAGGCTGTCCATAATGAGGATAGTGTGGTTAGGTGCTGTCCAAAATGGGGATAAAACTTAACTGCGTTGTTATCATGCACACCATCAGGATGTCAATCAATCTGTATACTGACCATTAATGAAGTAATGAGCTTGGGTTTTGATATTATTGTGATTTTCCTAATTTCCCCATGAAATTAAAATACAAGGGGTTTTATGGCTACTTTAATTTGCATTTCTTCTATTTTAAATAGAGATTTCAAAAACTTTCATAACAATTGAAAAGCTTTACAAGGCACACAAGGCTTCCAAAAGAAAACTGTGAAGAAGGATCTTTCAGTGGGCATTGTCAGGTGGATGTTCTCGTGCAAGTCAGATCTGAGTTTCTTTTACAGATTTTCCAGATACACAGAATTTAAGGCAGCCGAAAGAGACCAGTGGCTAGCAAACATCTCAACATTTTGCGTTCTTTGTCTCCACCTCCCGTTTGGAAAGAACATGGGTTACTGTAAATTAAGGTATGCTTGTGGTTTCTAGTTCTTTAGAAATCTGTGAAAGAAAGTAAATAACATAGGACTCTAAAGTCTTGAACACAAAAAATGGCAATAAAATACCGAACATGTAATTAGGAGCCACTATTTTACAAAGATGGGCTAACTAGTTATGTGGCACCAAATCAGTGCTTGCTGCTAACTTAGTTTCAACAGTCACCAGGCAATAAATAGTCAGGTAAACTCATTTTAGATTAAGGCATTTGTTGAGGCACAAGAAAGATGTTTTGATTTACTTTGATTTGAGCAATAACAGGAAATTATCGATTCACCCCATCTATTATAAAGCTGGTAATTCTACCCCTCTACCATACAGTGTTGCTATAGAAAACAGAAGCAAGGCAGGCTCTCTAGCTGGCACGTAGAGATAATCAAGGTAAGTTAAAAGAACTGCCTATACTCATTCTTTGAGAATATAAGCAGAATATTCTATTCAAAAAACTTAGGGATCAGGAAGAAATAAAACCTTGCTGGAGAAAAAAAAAATCGAGAGAAGATCATCATGAGTAGTCTCATATATGATGGATTACTGCGATTAACGGTTTAATTTACTTCATAATATTTCTTCACTAAGTACCACTTTTCAAGTTTTTTGAGGAGCAAAAAAATTTTAATTAACTTCATTTTCTCCAAAGACCTCCAAGAAAGGTTAGAGGAGTTTTTGTTAAAAAACAAAGTGGATTAAAATTTTCTCACTGGAATATTTATACTGTCTTCCTGAATTCTGCTACATTGGCAAAAGCTAAACTAAGTTTTCACTAAAATTCAGCTCACAAAAGAACATGATCTGATTCCCCATGGGCAAATATCAGCAGGTGCTTTTATTTCAATAAAAGCATACTGATTTATATCCATTTATAAATCCTACCTGAAACACAGCCTGCTTTTAAATTCTGCCACTATTAACTGTCCACATGATCGCTACGTATCTAGAAAAGTTAAGTCAAGCACTGCAAACTGACAACGCTTTTTATGGGATGTTTAGGCACTAAGCAGAAGAGGCAAGTCGTATATTTTTTTTTTACAATAATAATTTACACCCAAAGATGGAGCTCTTGAACTGCTTGTATGAGAAGAACTAGAAAAAGCTGAAGGAACAGAGTTAGTTACCTGAGGAAGATAATGTAAAACTACTGAAATAACTTTTTTGGTATCTTTAATGACATCACATGCTAGATTCTGAGACAGTCAACTTACCTGCTCTTGAATGTGTATATGTTTCATTTGCAGAACAGTCCTTTCAGTCAATAAATGTTTCTGTCCACATATGAATCTGAATCCTCAAACATCCTTTCCCTCGCTTTCTGATACTTAAAATGCCTTTAAACATTTTTCAAACCGTTTTTCAGGTTAACCTGCTTGAATTCCTTTGCTCTTCTCCTAATCACTTTGGTTTAAATGGCACTTCCTGCACCACTCTCTAGCTCAAAAGATCTTCTCATTCTCACTCTATTTTAAGAGTGCTATGATCAGTTTAAACAGATGCTTATCATAGAAAAGAAGTATTGAGAGGTCATTATGTTCCACAGAAAAAGCAGCAAAAACAATCAAGGACAAAAGAAGTGTTTCTACTGCATTTTACAGACATTAAATGCACAACCAAATCTCTTCAAATTGCAGCTGCACTTAACAAGCAGTGGGAAAAGCTAAGGTTTGGGGGTTTTGTTTTTTGGGGGCTTTTCAAGAGAGAAAAATAAATGTGGCTTCTTAATTAATTCCCCATGTAAGTTTTTTAAGCATCCCAATACGCTAGAAATGCCTAGCATAGCATGTGATTCTTCCTTGTACTTTACTTCTTAGAGGCGTGTACAATGAGCGAGCAATGGATCCTTTTGCAGATGAAAACAGATGATGAAAAATAGTTTTCTGTCACTATCTGACACAGGGAAATGGGACAATTCACCCACAAGTCCGGGGTGATTAAAGCCTCTCAGCTGCCTGAAGAGCCATTCCAAATGACTGGTTATTACTGGAATTCAAGGATGTATTTGCCACATGAAGTATCTATGTTACTTGAGGATTCATCGGGCAATTTTAAGATCTTCTGGAGTTAAATTCAACAGCTTTACTGCTAATTTATGCCACGGAAGTAGGCCAAAGAGTCTGCAGGGAGTTCAATTTAAATGTAAAATGCTAACCTGTTCTGATGCATTTAAAATCTCCTTGGCTAGAGTATGAAGTCGACCCAAAGAAGTAGCTACTACCCAAAGGAAGAGAGAAATGAAGCTCATGTATTGCTAAGGGGGAAATAGCAATAAAGCCTATAGGGGGAAAATTCTCTGCACCGGGTTGGAAGCAGTGGGCGACTGCACTTGCAGACCCCCAGCCCCTGCCCCAGGGGCATTACAGAGGCTGGTTTGGTTAACACTGACTGCACGGGCAAGAATTCATACGCCCAGCGTGCCCAAAGAGAATGCCGCTCCCCCGCGCTGAGTGTCACATAAAGTAATTCTGCGTTCTGTGACATATTTTATTCCAAACCTTTTAGTCTTCAAATGAATGCTACGGAATCAAAATTTGTCATCTTCAAAGTTAATTTGTCAGAAAATTCAATTTGGTCTGAAAAGCGCAGGAATTAGAGTTTAAAATGAGCCTTAAGGAATTAATTAATCAATTTGCTAATGAATAAAAGACTGTATTGCTAGAATGTTCAATTGGCATATTTTCAATTCATTTATTTAGAAATGAAAATTCTACAATGTGTTAGAAAAAAAAGATTTATTTAAGTTATGGTAATTGCTAAAAGTTTTTTCAAAGTAATTATGTTTTAAGATAATTTTTGTAAAGAGGTTTCTGCACCAAAAGACTATATAAATAGCAGTGCTACTTACTTAAGTTATTTTTGCTCAATCATGCTAACACTCAAGTGTTTTCCTATATCCAAGTATTTTAATTACAGCTGGCATTTCCAAGCAGCCTATTGATGGTGAGTGCTATGCAGAAATATCACCATTTCTGTTACTAGAAATATGAAAGTTATATAGGAAAAACTGAACTTCGGTTTTCAGTCTGTCTCAGTGTGTTGAAACCTTTTGAAAAAAAAGCCTGTAATACATAAAGTATACTATGTTTTTGCATGAACTATACTAAGTTTTTCAAGTTGGCCATTATATTTCCCCTCTGACAGTTACACCACTAAAACATTTTATAATTTAGAACAAAAAGTTATTTTTTAACTAATTTTAAGTGAAGTTTCCCTTATTGTGGAGCTAGCGAAAGTTAAATATTCTGTCTCTTCAGAAGACTCAGGCAAGTCAAATGTAATTTAGGCATTTTAGGAAACGTGCTCCATGTTGTCCTCCAAGATTATTCACTTATGGAAAAACACACCAGCCCAAACTGCAAGCATTAGCAAACAAAACAAAAGAAAAACAGTTGAAAAGGTATATATTCTTTACATCAAACTATACTCAAACTGTATTAATAACTCCCCAATGCAACAAAATTAAACGTCTGTTTTGGAGTTGATAATATCTGTTATGCTTATTAAAGCCATGGGCAGAAGAAATAATATGACAGCAGTGTTTCAGTGATCTAGGATAGAAGAAATAATATGACAACAATGTTGCAGTGAGTATATACTGAAATCCTGCAAATGGTTTCCCCCCACCCCTTTTTTTTTTTTTTTGAGCACAACTTTGAACTTCACCCTTAATCTTGCTTATGGAAAAGGCCTTATAAAGGCATTAGAGAAACTTGATCATAACTAGATTGGCAAATAAAAAGATCTGGCATGTATGCGTAATAATGTACAAATTAAATAAGCTAATGTAATACTACCAGGAAGCCTAAGTGATTCACTACATTCAAATTTCCAAACCTCATGAAGAACCAGAGACTGGCATTTTGGGGCAATCCCAGCCCTAGGGTCGAGGCTGTGCAACCCAATGTCCCCGTCTGCACCAGCTGACAGCTGCAGTATTACACCAGAGATGTGCCGCCTCGGCATCCCACTGCAGAGCTGTTTCAGTTCCTCAGAGCCTTCGGCACGGAGATGCAGCTCTCTCGGCTCGGTACCGAGGCTACCAACTATTCGCCGCCTTGCCAGCTTGCCTATGGTGTTGCCTATGGCTATGGCACCCGTAACCCGCACCGCCTCCCCACACGGGGCCGGGCCCCGCGGTACCTGCGAGGGCCGCCTGCAGCAGGACGAGGAGGAGCCCGAGGCGGAGGCGGCCCCGGGCCCCCGGGCGCCCCTCGCCGCCCATGGCCGCTGCCCCGGTGCCGCTGCCCGGCGGCCGTTAGCGGCCCCCAACGGCCGCGCGGCCTCCGCCTCCCCCGGGCCCTTCCTCCCCTGCCGTGGCGGCGGGGGCTTCCCCGGGGGCCCCCCGAGCTCCGTCGAGGCGAGGGAAGGGGGGAGGCTTTCACATCCTCAAAGCCCGGGGAAACATCTGCCGCGGCTGCAGCTCCAGCGCCAAGCGCCGGGGTGTGCAGGATGAACCCCGGGCGGCGCTGGCCTAGGCGGTGTGGTGGGCGTCGGTAGCGGTGCTGTGACAGGACTGCCTCGTTGTGGGGGTTACCTAGGAAGGAGGTGAAGTCTGGCAGGAAAATGTCACTGGACTGGGAAATTTGGCATGTTGGTACTGTGCCAGAGAAGAAATACAGCTGTTCACGTCAAAGAAAGAAAGAAAAAGATGCTCCATAGGAATCTTTACGTACGGTAAAAGGCAGACAGCCAGTAAAGAACATCTGCACAAACATCTCACCACCTCCTACATGTCCTTTCTTCCATCACGGATTACTCCTGAAAATGTACAGTAGAAATCATTCAGCCTCCTTACTTGTCAAATTGGTTTCCCAGGACAATCTGGACAGAAACTCTGTCATCAAAATCCAGAGTAAAGCTTTAATTGCACTTCACTCTGCAACAAAACATGAGGTATCCTTGGAATGGCTTCCATCCTGTGCCTTCCCTGGGTCCTGTGTCTTCACCTCTCCTGCCATCTCTTGCTAAACTTTCCAGGAAAAAAAGGAAGCAGTAGGGAAACAGGTCAGTTTGCAACCCTGCGTGTTATCTCTAGTGTATAAACTAAATATATGTGGTACAGAGATTACAAAGTATCAGTAAATACAGACAGTAGTATGGCATTTTAAAGGCTGTTACAGGAAAAGTCGACTTTTGGAAGTATCATGCCACTAACTGGAATGTACAATTATTATAGAAAATGGACACAAGTTGGGTCAGACCAAGAGTTCTGTTTTTTTTTTTTTTTTTTTTCCATAGTTATCTGAGCCTTACAATGCCACTGCAGCTCATAGAATGATCTCAGCTGTGACTTTTTACCCATTTTAGTTCTTGTGATCAGTACATGAAAGCTGTCATAAGCTGTCATAGTCAAGAAGCAGCCTTTTTTTTTTTTTTTTTTCCCTCCATCAGCAAAAAAATTCAAAAGAAAACTACCTTAATTCTGCATTACGGAACACAACTTCTTATTGCTATAAACTTGTAGCATAGTAAATGTTAGGCCCATTTCTGATTTCATGTTAATCAAGAGCAAGTTAGGAATTCCAGGAAGTTATATCCTCGGGACACTAATATAAATGAGAGAGTGATCAGAGTCTGTGCCCTAATTTATCCTGACAAGCCCATAAAATAAAGGCTCCATAGTGTGAAAGGAGCTGTCCAAATAAACGTAGTTTGATCTCTCTTAAGTGCCAGACCTTTGCGGAGAGCATTGAATTTATGCAGAGAGGGCCCCTATAAATCATACTGCTTTATTTTGATTGCTAGATGAAGACTATTGAGTTTGGGATTATGCAATGAGTGCTGCATTTTCTGACCTGGAACATTAGTGGGTTTGACAAATGATGGAACAACTGGCAAAACTGCAAGAAATTAAGCTGCACAGAATATCGTGATGTCCATCTGACTTATTCTAAGTTATAATTATGTTTCCTGTATTTGCATTTATCTGCAGTAGCATTTGATAAATTTTGTGTTAAATCTGTGTTTCAGTGTAATTCATATTTGTGGTCTAGATACGGACAGAACAGTTTATTTTAAAATAAATCCATGAAAATGCCAGCTAATATGTAGTAAAATTGAAAGCTCCTTAATTTTGTCTCTCCTAGATGAATAAGTGATTGGTATTGTCATTTCAGGTTGCTATCTGCATCTCCGTGAGGGACGGGGTAGCTGTGGGACACCTGAGCCACGTTACACCAGGAGCCACGTTACACACCAGGAGACATTTCATTGTGAGTCTGTTTCTGTTGTTACCGAGCAACAAGAGGACTCGCTGCTAATTCAGCAGCTCCATTCTTTTTGCACCTTACTTGATAAATCCCTTTCCAGGAAAGAATTCCCTACTTAAGCCACTGCCTTGCTCTTTGCAGTTGTTTTGCGCTGATACACTGGATGATAACCTCTAGTTTTACTGTGGTTTGTTGGCTAGGACTTGAGAAACTTAGAGAAACAGGAGCAAGTGGAGTCTGTTAAACTTACTGCCACATAAAGGGAGATAGAGGAGAATGACCATGGTGTCCCATGGAGCTGAAAGACAGGCAACTGTCTTTAAGAATTTCGCCATGTCAGCTGAACCACTTCACAGGATAGGTCACCAACAGTACCAAAACTTGTCAAAGAAGACGTGCATGCCTCTTGTGAGAGGTCCTGAGAACAGACATGGCTTTGCCAGCTTCGAAGAGAAAGACAGCAATTCCTTCCTTAAATTCCATCCACACGCCCCTCCAGTCGGGCCAAATTACCCTTTATTCCCACACCGAGATGATGTGCCTTTAGTAGATCCCTGCTCAGGTTTTGTGAGTGCGGGAGGGGATGCTGATCTGCAGCCCCATACTGGAAGAGCTATTGAATCCCTGGTGGACTACAGCGATGTGAAACCTCAGCAGCGTGTTCCCATCGCAGGAAAGGGGGCACAGACTGCCCACAGGAGGCACATGATCCTCCAGGAGGAAACCAGCCAGGACAGACGGTGGAACTCCAGGGCTGTGCCAGCTGCTTCGGTCAGGGCACGACTTGAAGGTAAAGCAGGCTGCTATTTTTATTTCTTAATCACTAAAAAAATTGGTGATTTAACAAATAAATAAAATTAGTTTCTGGACACCATCCCTGAGGTTCTGAAAGAACACCATTATGAAATATATTTGTGCTGGATATTTGAACTGAATGCAGTAACTGCTGTAGAATGCTTGATTCGCTGTCCTGGCTGTAGCAAAGAGGTACAAGTCAGCAAATTCTAATGAGCGTTTCCAGAAAAAAAATCTTTGAAGCTATATAATGTTTTAAAGAATGTGTGGAAATTGTGAAGCTAGGCACAGTAGCCATAATGAGTTTTAACCTGAAATAACAAGTCGCTGCAAATTGTCAGGAAATCCCCTGAATTCTTCCGGCATTTCCTGACAAATAGCAGTGCAGAGTATTTAAGACATTGTTCAATGTCTAGTTGATGGGAGAATAGAAATCCTTTAGGACTTCTTTGACCATCACAACTTGGTCAAAGTACATATTACCTTCTTACTTTATTTCAATGTCAAGGTGGATCTGATCATTTCTTATTAACTACAACATCAACGTGGACATTTACTGTTTCTAATGTGAAACAAAATTGGGTTGATGGTTAATACTCAAAACCATGGTCTGATGAAAATTCTGGAAAGCATGAATATCTATCCAGGGCTTCTAAAGGCAGACATCAGTAGTAGTAAGCAATGTGGTTGAATTTTTCTGAAGATTGGGCCAATTCCCAGAGTTTTCACAGAGAAATGGTTATTACAGCTAGAAAAAAAGTTTAAGAGAACTCAGACAGCATGCTTACGTCTCATAGATGGGGGAGGCATTTCTTAGAACATGACAAAGAAATGTAAATAAACTGCTTGGCTCCATTTTACCATACAGAAATAACACACAAACTTCATAGTTAACTGTACTTTGTTCCTATTATTGTCACTATGAAGTCTCTAAATACAATAAATTCAGGCACTGTTTTTGGTTTCTTGTTTCTGTCTAAGAAGTTTTCACTTTAAATTGCTTGAAGCCTATTGCAGTCCAGTAACAGAACCCAAAAGCACAGAGGATAAAAAAATAAGAGCCTGTAACTTTCCTTCTTTTTTCTTGTTCTTTTTTTTTTTTTTTTTTCTTGATCATTCCATGTCATTTTTGCTCTGGTTTCCCAGTTTCTGTGATTTCTATTTACTTAAGAAATTAGATCTCAGACATCAATCAGAACTGATCAGGCCTTTTTTTCTTCAAGCCTCTGGAAAAGTGAAGTGGAAGGAAGGTTTGAGGTCTGTGTTTCTATCTGGTCATTAATTTTTCCAATTCAAAGAAAAGCAGACAGACACAGAGGTAGAGATACTGTGGCAGATGTAGAGACACTCCTGAAATGAACACAGACAAAATCTGAAACTGAATGTCATCAAACCAGTGACATGGGTTACTATCAAGAAAGTGGCCCAGAATGTAGAGTAGTTCCAGAAAACAGATAGAAACTGCCTGTGACTTTCTGTTGATTTGCCATTGGGTAAAGTTAACTATTAGAGTGAAATACTGACTGCACTGAAGTTGTCTACAAAAGTCAAACTTAACTCAGGTACAAAACATTGAAACAGATAGAGTCCACCATAAATGTTTTAGCGAAAGCTCTGCAAATGTTCTACCAAAGCTAATATTCATTTACAAGTTTTCCTGTGATGCTGAGGTATTGACTACAAATGTGTAAATAGAGATTAAAAAGTAGATGAGTTTTAAATTACTATTCCTAATGATACTGCATAAAAAAATTCCAGATTTCAGCTATACAATTCAAAGCCTAGCTACCAACCCACAGGCACGTGATGCTTTAAAAGTTGCTAATCTCTCTAGACATCAGTCCTGAGACATTCCACTGCTAAGTCATTTAGGGAAGTTGCACTGAAAGAGAGATCAGTCAGGCATTTTGCAAACAAATTGTATAGTCAGTTTCTGCACTGTCTTGGTGATGAAAGGAAAAAAAAAAAAAAAAAAAAAAAACAGGGACAGAAGCAGCCTTTGGGACAGATGAGCTGAGGTTTATAGAACATCTGCAACATGCAGGAGGTTTTCTATAGTGAGAGAATGTAGAGCTTTGACTTTGGCAGTCAGCACTGTTACTTTGAATTTCCCCACCAGCCTTTTTGCATCTACTGAGCAAAGCAAGTTTATGGAGCAGTGAAGCTCTGTAATATCTGTATTATTTATCTGTATAATTATCTGTATAATTATCTGTAATAAGCATGAAGAGAAGCTGGCAAAGAAGGTCATTTTAAGACCTAAGCCTACCAATGAAAGGAAATAACTTAAGAACCCAGGACCCATTCCTGGAGGTGCTCAAGGCCAGGTTGGATGGGTCTTTGAGCAACCTGGTCTAGTGGGAGGTGTCCCTGCCCTTGGCAGGGGGGGTTGCAACTGGGTGATCTTTAAGGTCCCTTCCAACCCAAACCATTCTGTGATTCTATAACCAAGCAAGCATGCCATTGTTCTTCCCTGCTGTATTTTCCTATCATGATGATTTGTGAACCAGGAATTCCTGACCAGGAGGTGGTGTCCTTGTAGTTAGTAGTTGTGGATTCATAATTTGTCTTCATTGATTTATCCAGTTGCTTTTTGAATCCATAACTTAACTCCCAACCCTCTATTTCCAGATAATTTGTGATTATGTTAAGCAACAGAGTCCTAAGACTAGATGGGTTACCTCCAGGTCTCTCTACCAGGTATCTCCATCCCCCTCGAAAACTGGCCATTTACCTGTTCCCTCTTTCTCTGGTCTAAAGAATTATCTTCATTCTAGTGTTGCTTTAAGAGGCTCTGTTCGAGAATTTTATGCAGAGCTTGTTGAAATAATTGTGGTCACGTTAAACTCCTTCCCAATGGCCTTTTACTAGAAAGAGTTCACTTCACAGTGCTTCCAACCCAGAAGCAAGAAGCATTTTCTCCAGGGCACTGATCATCCAAGACTAAGCCACGCATTGAGTATGAGGCACATCAGCCTCGCCTACCTTTCAAATGATGTTAAAAAATGACTGTAAGCAATGTTGGTGCTGCCTTAGTGTGTAACGTAGGTACTTAGTGAGACAGGACCTTTTACCTGCCTGCAGAAGGAAGAAGAGTTAGTCAGAGGCTACAACATGATAAGCAAAGAGCAAAAAAAAAGTGCAACATAAAAACCATAAAAGTGACAATTCAGAGTACTCATAACCAACATGCATATCTCATAACTACTGCGGCATATAAACAAAGTCAACTAAGAATGCAAACTGGCCTGCAAGTAGGCTGAAAAATATCTGCCTGTGGTAAGAAGTTCTATTAAATAATTATCCATAACACAGCCAAATAATAGCATACTGCCTAATAAACTGGTAGGTTATCCAGAAAATACTGCATAAAAACCCCAAACAAACTCTTGAGGACTGACCGCCATTGCGTAAATGGTAACTTTGGTCTTGCTAAGGATTTGATTACTTACTGTCTCTGCAATCACGTATTTCACTGCACATTTGTTTTTCACATGCCCAGTAGCAGAGATGTTTATTTAACAACTTTTTTCTTTATCTCTTGCTTCTTTTGTCTTTCCAATCTACACTGTTGTTTTTATGCTTACATAAAATCAGTTTTCAGTGGGTGGTTTGAGCCTTTTCTTTCACAGGAGTAAAAGAAAAGAGAAGAAGTGATGTTAATTGGTCATATTTATTTTTCATACATAAACAGAAGTAGAATAATTCACCAAAGAATTTAGCAAAAGCATCTGCAAGAGTTATCTGTACATCCTTCAGATGGCATTATTGTCTCTTGCTAGACCCTCTGAAGTCATTATTACTACTAATTTTAAAATACAAAAAGTCAAAAAGTGAACAGTTTTCAATTGACAGTGAAGTGCAAAGAAGCTTTTCCTTTAACAAACAAGAAAAAAAAATCTAGTTTTCATGGTTTGGGGGAAATGGCTTAGAAAAGTGAATGAGTATATCTTCAGTTCACTCAGAATCACTCAGAATCACTCAGAATCCAAACCAGAAAATACCGACATTCTTTATCCATCACTGAATCCTTCTTTGCCAGATTAGAGACTAGTCTAAGTAATAAATTGACACTGGCAACATTGTTATGATCGTGATAGTTGAAAGTGACAAAGCCAAGAAATTGATGGCCCAATTTGGACAAGAACAGATTATGCTGTTTTCAATCTAAAAACTAAAAATGTGGACTAAAAATCTAAAATGTGGACTAAGGAAATCACTAGGGGCACAGAAACCTTCTGAAAGTTAACTTAAAGAAAATAACTATTGCAGCTTTTATGCTAGAGTTTTCCACTGAAAGCAAAAAGAGAAGTAAATGTCAGACAACTAATCATCTCAGCAGCAGGACAGTGGAATCAAGACAGCTAATTACAGTATACAGTGCCAAGAGCAGAACTCTGTAGAAATTCATATGTACAATTACCAAAGCAAATGTAAAAATATATACAGATCCTCCTAAGGACACTATAGCTGAAATCAGTTTTAAACATACAGCACAAGGAACAACAGTTGCAACCTTTAGCTCTTTAATCAATGAACAAGAGGAAGACTACTTTTATGGAATTACTAAAATATACGCATATATGTGAGCAATCTATCTATTTACTGTAGAGAGCACTAATACACACATATCCATGAAGTAATTACAAAATTTCAGACATAAAACTTAACGGAAGCATTCCCATATGAGTGCAAGTCATATATTTGCAGATAACATTTAAAGTTTACATCAGGCCAATGCAGTGAAGATGCAGACGCCATCTTTACTGCAAGCACTTTGCCTAATTAAGAGACATTTTTCAATTGAATTGTTTTAATTGGAGAGGATTTCAGTTCGAAAGCTCTCTTCACAGTACAAATATCCATAAATTCTTTCAAGCTTCTCAAAAACAGCAACTTAAATTTATAGCATACTGTGCAAAAAGCTCTTTCAAAAAGCAGGTTGTATTATTTCGCTATCTACATACAGCATTTTGACACTAAACCTAGTGACTTTTGCCTGCGACTGTGATTTTCTTTTATACTTTTAGTGACTAGTTCTGCAAGAGCTAACTTTTCATTCTGTACAGTGGTTTCCAACTTTTAGTCTTTAAACAACCTTCTCTAAAGTATACCTTTATAGGAGAAGTATCTATTACGGTTTAGCTTACACTTGCTACTTAGAGCTTCACATGCATCAGAAATTTTTAGGGGGTCTGGAAGTGAAAAGCAAGTTGAAAAGGAAGGCATAAGTAAGTGTTCCTCTTAAGGGAGCTGAAACTAGGGCATTATACCATCTTTCTGTTTGGCTGCAACTCTCTTGGTTTCCAGCAAGTGTATGCTGGCTTACTAGTCAGTACATATGTGACTCAACACTAACTGCTAACTGCAGACTATAGCCTCTTGATGAGTAAGCCTAATTTACAGGACCTGGTCAGGGAGAGCTCAGGTTATTGGAATATGAAGCTCGGAGGATGATGGAGGGAGAGAAATACCTTCAGGAAATCATTCACCTACTGCTAATGGAATAGCTTGTCTATTACTAACAAGGTTGGCAAACACTATGTAATTGTAGAAATGCAATATGTAATTACTAGTTTGGGTTGCATTAGCAAGCTTTTATTATAATGGTTGTGAGTTTGGATATTTTTCTCTATACATTTCATAGAACCATAGAACCACCAGGGTTTGAAAAGAGCTCCAAGATCATCTGGTCCAACCATCCCACAAATTTAATTCTGTACATTTAATTCTGTACAAGACAATATGTGAAGTTGGCCAAACCACAGCAAAGTATGTTGTGATCTTATCTATCTTTTACTTTCAGCTTCCATGTAATTAATTTAATGTAGAATCATAGAATCATGTAAGATCCTGAATTGGAAGGAACCCACAAGGATCATCGAGTCCAACTCCTGGCTCCACACAGGACCACCCACAAATCAGACCATGTGTCTGAGAGCATTGTCCAAACACTTCCTGAACTCCATCAGGTTTGGTGCCGTGACCACTGCCTGTCCCAGTGCCCGACCACCCTCTGGGTGCAGACCCTTTCCCTAACCCCCAGCCTGACCCTCCCCTGTCCCAGCTCCATGCCGTTCCCTCGGGTCCTGTCGCTGTCCCCAGAGAGCAGAGCTCAGCGCCTGCCCCTCCGCTCCCCTCGTGAGGGAGCTGCAGGCCGCCATGAGGCCTCCCCTCAGCCAGCTCTGCTCTGGGCTGAACAAACCAAGGTGCTTCAGCCACTCCTCAAACATCTTTTCCTCTAGACTCTTCACCATCTTTGTAGCCCTCCTTTGAACACTCCCTAATAGTTTTATGTCTTACATGTATTAAGAATGTAGAATATGTATACATGAAAATGCATTTTTATGGACATTTGTAATTCATTTCAGAGCACTAACAGGTAGCTGAACATCGGTGCACCAATTTTTATGGGAAATTGTTTGAGTTATTTTCATCCAGTTTAAAACAATAGGATTGCTGCAAAGGGATTAACACAAGAGGAAGCCCTTTCTTTCAGGTTGGACAACTCCAGTGAAAGTTCCTGCTTTACCTGACCAAAACCATATATTTGCATTTTGTATGGATCCCAATCTCAAGGCAAGTATCTGGTGCTCTTGTTTTAATAAAGGAAAACATAGCCAAATCATTTCATTTCTAACCCTGATTTCCATGTGACATACTTTTAGCAGTAATTATAGTGTAGTGAAACTGGACTTATTCATTTCTTCATCTAATTAGAGCAAATAAGTGCATGCCTGTAGCATGATCAAATTTTAATGGGAGCCAATAATATTCATTTTTGTATGTAACTATTCATTTAGACTGTAATGTGAGACTGATATTACTCATGTCATATGTGTGTAACTAAAGACAGACTGAGAGCAAAAATACCAGAACATACAAAAGATACCAAAACTACAATTGAAATTATATTATTACTTTAAAAATTAGGCCAGCTCATATTTGCTATAAATACTCATATATTTAATACATAAGCACTACCTATGAGTGCAGCCCTGAGGAGAAGGGCCTGGGGGTGTTGGTGGATGAGAAGATCAACATGCGCTGGCAATGTGCACTCGCTGCCCAGAAAGCCAACCATACCCTGGGCTGTATCAGAAGCAGCATGGCCAGCAGGTTGAGGGAGGTGATTCTCTCCCTCTACTCTGCTCTCCTGAGACCCCACCTGGAGCACTGCGTTCAGCTCCAGGACCCCCAGCCTAGGCAGGACATCAACCCCCATCAACCTATTAGAGTGAGACCTGAGAATGGCCACAAGGATGATCAGAGGGCTGGAGCACCTCTCCTATGAAGACAGCCTGGGGGAGTTGGGGTTGTTCAGTCTTGACAAGAGAAGGCTCTGGGGAGACCTTATAGCAGCCATTCACTACCTAAATGGGAGCTACAGGAAAGGTGGGGGGGGAGGGGAGGGTACTCTGTGTCAGGGATTGTAGTGACAGGACAAAGAGGAATGGCTTTTAACTAAAAGAGGGGAGATTTAGGTAAGATATAAGGAACACCTCTCCATGAGGTGGTGACACACTGGAACCAGTTGCCCAGAAAAGTTGTGGATGCCCAATCCTTGGAAGTGTTCAAGGCCGGGTTGGATGGGGCTTTGAGCAACCAGATCTAGTGGAAGGTGTCCCTGCCCACAGCAGGGGGGTTGGAACTGGGTGATCTTTGAGGTCCCTTCCAACCGAAACCATTTGATGATTCTGTGATTCTATGATTCTACCTTATTTGGTGCAAGACCCAAAGAAAAAAGTAAATAAAAAGACATCAATCTGTCCATAGCACAAGTCTAATTAAGTCTTTCCTGTACTGAAAATGTAATGGTATCTTTCATCCTTCTACACTGATAAGAGTATTCATAGCCCTTCAAGTGTTGCACATGCTTAAATAGGTCTTTAAGTTGGACCCCCTCTAATAGCTATGAATATCATACGAATATATCAGGCATGTATGAGGGACTACAAAGTACATTCACTATGCCATTTTATAAATAAAATAACAAATGGAAAGCTACATTCCTGAGGGGTAGAGAGGCAAGGACATTCTACTAGTTTTTAAGCTTACATCCACTTTATTAAATTTTCCTTCCTAAGTAAAACTTTTCAGAAGTATATCCACTCTCCAAATAAATCTCCAGTGCTGGCTGGTGAAGAATATGAGATTGCATGTTTCACTTTCTTACATGAAAGAAAATATTAAACTAGGAAAATACAGATACATTCAAATCACTCTTTAAACAAGAAATCATACTATCATATACTTTTGCTTTCTGCCATTTCTTTGATTTCTCCTAGGAATTAAATGATCCTGTGAGCTGGAGAGAAGAAAAAGCAAGGAATTATTTCTACAGGTCACATACTCAAAAGTGAGGCACCATTTCTTTTAAAAATATTTTTTGTTTGTGCTTTGCTTCATTTTTTTCATGTTCTTTTTGCTTTGATGCACCTTTAGGTAGCAGAGCCTATGAGACGACAAACAATTTTTCCATCACTCAGGACTTCTTGTCTTGCAACAGCAATTGCTTAGCATAGGACTCATCTCATTACCTGTAGTTATCTAAAAGTTTGCGCCCAGACTGCCATTCATTTCCAGTTCCTCTATAGGCAGTGAAGGGAAACTGGAGCTTCCTAAAGCACATGCTGTACATCTGTCTTGAGCAACAGCCACAGGCATGGTGTCTAATCTCTGTTTATATCACTTAACTGATTTTTCAAGCTTAGACAAAATAAATCCTATCATCACCGTAAGCTTTTTGGAAGATAAACATTTTCTTTCAATTAGTAAATGAGAAATCTTTAAAGAACAGAAGCCTGCCATAGCTACATGTTCCCCAACAGGCGACACAGAATTCCAGTCTTTACATGTCCCTTTAAAATAGAAATATACACCTTTGTTTTTTTCCACATCCTTCTTTGTCACAGAATTCCTTATTATCTAGCTACAGATTTCATTCAGTAATGATTATATTGGAGCATTTTTACCTCCTTTTTATTGTTATCCAGAGCATATGAAGAAGTTCCTTGGGATAATATGTTACCATCCAAAATCCAGCTTCTGGAATCAACAGTGGAAGTGATGGCTGATCCTGTTTCCCAGTGTTTCACAAAAAGGAGATACAATCCTGAATCTGAAATAAGCCAAGTCAGTGAACAACTTCTTGCCAATTCTTTTTTTGGTTTTGCTGGTGAAATGTAGCCTATATATTGTATAGGTCATGCAGTCAAACCTACAGTAATGATTTCAAGTAAAAACAGTCCCAAGTGAGCATTTATGGTCAATATCACTCTCGAGTAATTTCCTCAAATTGTTTCACGTTTTCCCTTTTTCCCTCTGTAAATTGGCACAGAAGAAGATACTCATACATATTACCAAAAGAGAGGACAAAGGTATTGATGATAAATTGGTTGATAGGAATGATGCTGTAGCATAGGAAGTCTTAAGTTAGATTATTTGTAATTACTATCTGTAATAATTATTATTTTTACTAAATTAAAATTCAGTCCTGCAATTGGTTCTGCACAGGTCATCCTTTCCCTAACAGTTTATTTCACTGGTGTATTGCTGCATAAGCATTTATTAAGCCAAATTAATTAGGTAATGATGCCTTACAAGAAGCCTCTATTTATGATTTTAGGTTATTGGAAACCTTTGGGACAGATTTCAGACAAGATCTTTTACCTCTCCACAGAAACCAGTTTGTTTGTAAGTTTCTTTTTGTTCTGTGTGTGTGAATATCAGTGTCCTCTGAACACTTCCTTTAGGAAGTCTGTGTAGAGTTAATTAATTCTTAAGACTAAATTCAGCAGCATTCTATAACTAGAGAAGTAAAGATATTCAGTCAATACCTATATTAAATGTACCCTCCAACATGCTTTTCCTGTGAGTTAAGTATAAAAAGCAGAACAGAAGAATTCTGTAATGTAAATGAGTGTCATGATTGCATACATCTGATGTTTTCATCGAGATTTGACATTTACGAAAATCCCACAGTAATCATACACATTTACTAACCTGAAGTTTTATCTGCTGAGTAGAATCCCAAACAACCTCAGAGTTTTAAATGAGGCCAATAAAAGGCTGACAGGAAGTTCAGAAGGGCTTACTCAGATAGTGAGCCAAGTAGAGATGGGGATGAAAAGCGTGGTCAAAGCAAGGTGGGAAAGCTAGAACTTGCCTGCTTTCAAGGCCGTGGCCAGCAGTTTTGCTTGGCCAAACTCAATGGATGGGTGCAATGCTGGGCAGTCAGGCGTACAAAGTCAAGCAGGCACCTCTCCAGAGTGGAAAAGAGATAGCATACTATCACTGGCTTCTTGGAAGTTGCTCTTTGAGAGAGCATAGATGTGGCCAGTGAGAGCAGCTTTCAGAGACAAAGCAAGAGAGGAATTCAGACCTGATGTTAAGTTTTCCCATGTTCTCAAGAACTGATTAAAGTGTTACAAGTAGAAAAGCAATTCATGTTTAAATAAAACTTGCATATACAGATGTAGGAAATTGCCTGAAGCCCCAGCATCTGAGGATGAGGGTTAAAAGGCAAAATTCTGCATGCTAAACTAAGTCGTTTGGCATATATGCCAACATAATCATTTACCACAGTCTTTTACCACAATTCAAATGAGCATTGCATCACTCCAAGAGCAAAACTTTGACTTGTCACCACATCTCTTTTGGGACCTCATAAACATTCTGTCAGAATATTCTGCCTGGTGTAAAAAAAAGTTATCGATGTATTTTGTCTTTTAACAGTGTAAGCCGAAGCTCTCGAATCTGTCATATCCCTTTGTATACGTGAGTACAATGTCCTCGGGTTCTTTCTACTTTCTACATTTTTGATTTAGCCCAAGCAACAATTGTAGATGATGCAAGAAGCAAGATATAGACTATGGGTTCTATTCTTAAGGTGTTTTCTGGTGCCAAGGGGGAGGGTGTGCTGAGTCTCCTCTGCTTGTGGGCGACTCCAGCCTTTTACCTGTAAAGTGTGAAGTAGGACCCATTATGTCCTCTTTGAAAGAATATCCCAGTCTGATCATTGGCATAGCCAAAAGCACAGGGAATGACAGATTTCAATGTTGTTTCTGCTCTTCACAATCCTCTTCTCTGCACATATGTACTATGTGCTGTCATTTGTTATGTGCTGCAAATTCAGCAAATGATTGCTTTCATCTTGGGATATGCCAAACACACAGGGCAATTCATCTCCACATTTTTTTCTTGTGGACCATTTTAATAAATAACTAGAATTTTGGAGTATGCAGTATAAGGTTCAGCTGCCTCCACCATCTGTTTTATGAATAATGTACATGTCTTTGATTTCCTTTCTATCCAAACAGTGGCTGTGTTGGTGCAGTAAATTTTGAAGACATTGACAATGCCAACGTAGACTTAATCATGTTTAACTGTGTGCGAACTTCAAAGCCTCGCTACACAAGCACTGCACAGTATGTTTCTCTTATTATCATGATTTTGATACTGCATCTTGAGTTCTTGTTACTTGGGAAAGGTAAAGAAAGTATTAAAGATCTAGCCTGGGTCCAAAAGAATTTAAAAACTTGGGAGGAACACTCCTTATAGTTTTGAATAATTTGAATGAGGTTCTGTTAACGCAGGAAGCACAGTGGATTTTCAGGTTCAAGACTGAGCTTGAAAGTCCTTTTTAATAACTGAGTCAATAGTAAATGGCCTACAGTGGCAACTTCTTACGGTGATCAATGTAGGTCTATATAAATCTAAGGGACCTATTCAGTCTAGATACACAAAATTGCCCAAGGCAGCTCTTACAAAATGAGCAGAGAGATGTCTACTGAAATGATGATATAACCAGTTTTATACATCTACTTTTATTATGGTAAACTTAAATGCAACCTATTCTGACTCTATATGAATTTTTCATAGAACATTACGATCTGATTCTGTACTGCATTGCATTAGTGTTACAGTTTCAAGGAAATCACAATCCTAACACTCAACATCATGCTTTTTAACCAAAAATGTTGATTAGGTTTTTCTTCCATTTTTTCAGAAATTCAAAACTTTTTTTTTTTGTCTCCCCCCAGCTTTCAGGGAAATGTCCTTGTCACAGGAACATATTGGCAGTAGTTAACGAAACTTGTATGTTCACATATCCTTCCATCAGTGCTATTTTTCTGATGTTGAGGCTAGAGTTTCAAAATCTGGGAGCTGCGCTGTGGCCCAAGTGACCCTGACATCCATCTAGTACAGCATGGTCATAATGGCCCGACAGTAATTGACTGCCAGATGAAAATCTGTCCTCAGTCTGCATTATCCTGGGAAGTACAGGCTATCTGTGGTAACACCAGTGCAATATACTGTCTTGGTCAAATGAAGTCATGATCAGCAGGCTCTGACGTAGGCTGGGATGAAAACTGGAGTATTCTCTCACTTTTGCTGTTAACCTTGATAGACTAATTGCACAATCAAGGTTTAAGAACTGGGCAGGTATCTTTCCCTTGTTCTCATTCTAGAAAGGTTGTATGTGAAGCTACTCTGAACAGGTCTTCTAGATCACACCCCAAAACACCCAACCTGTGTTTCCTACTGATGCTCAGACAACTGAACACAGGCATTCCTATAACTGCCCAGCAGCAAAAAAGAGATTTGTGTTACATCCAAGGCTCACGTGCTGAGGACATGGAAGAGAATGTTCTGAGCTCAGTGGGTCCCAGGAACTTCTGCTGACACCATTATGAACAGAGTTCTTACTTCCAAAAAGCTGTGTTTATTTTCAAACTATGGAATATTTTGATACTTCAAACACCTTTTTTTTTTTTTTTTTTTTTTAAGTATTTATGAACAAGGGACTACAGCATTCTTTGATGTGCAGTATGACTTTTGGAACGATAAAAATGTGATTTTTAACTTCAGCCACTAGATGGCCTTCTAGTTTGCAAAAGTTCTGTGAATGCCATTAGGAACACCACATTAGTATTAGTTATATCACAAACTTTGATATTGAAAGGTTTTCACTTTAAGCCTTTCCTAAAGTATTCTTAGTAGCTTGAGATGATATGAAGCATTTATTTGCAAACTTTTGAGGCAGCAAAATGTTGAAAGTAACAACATAATGGTAAGAGCTAAATATGGTGAAACAAAAGAGGAAAGAGACTGTTATGTTTACCTCATCAGATTTTCTCTTTGCATAGGACTTTCCTTTTTTTTTTCCTTTCAGTGATCTTGCATAGCCCACATTTGTGTGAAAACAACAAAGGAGATATGTCATTGGAGAAAGCAGAGGGAGAGAAGCTGCAAAAATATTTCCCTCAGTTCTGAAGAAAAGGCATAATGCTGGGGCCTTACTCACATATGGCATTGTATGTGCTAAACGTCCCAGTTGCTGGGAACTGGCTTGGATGTGACTGCAATTTCTGAGCTCCATCTTGGGTCTGTTCACTTCCGTCTCACATCAGTTTCAAGGAGAATACCTATCCTTTTGCAATGCCTTACATGCTGCCACACTTTTTGGGAAAAGAACGTCATCATCCTTCATACAGCCATACACATTATGGCAGTAGGTTCACAGACAATGTAAGGTGTTGAGCATTGTAAGGTAGCCAAATTTGACCCATATTACTGCAACCAAACCTATTAATACCAAGCTGTGAATGTACCTAATGCACTCTTCTGATTGTTTTATCTCACCTCCTGCACGAGGCATGGTTTCTCACAGTCTTCATCTAACTTGCAAGTTCTGCTTGAACTAGAACAGAAAATAGTAGAAAATGATTACTGAGAAATGTGCTTTAAAATACAGCACACATAGCACACACCATAGTACTGAACAGAGATTTCTGAAGTGAGCAGCGATATTAACCCTTAGTTCTGCCAGATCATGTAGCTGTTGCTGTTGATCTTTGGAGAATAGAAGCTGATGTATATGCTGGGCTGCAAACAGACAGACATCTTGGCTGGAGCTATTTTCAGCATATAGTATCATAATGGATCTATAAGTTTGAGCAACAGGTTCTGTATTACTATTTTCAGTATTCTCCATGTCATTTTCTTGGTTTTTAGTGAGTAAGGCAATGAGTTTCATTGATTTCTGGCAAGAAGGAGACCAAGAGCACTGAGACCTTAAAGATTCAGAAACCTCAAAGGTGTGAAAAACTCAACTCCACCTGAAAAATTCTATTCCTGAAAGGTCTTCGTAAAGTATATTTGTTCACTACGTCTATGACTGTAAGATATCAAGACTGCTATGATTTTAAGCAGAAGGAAGAAAAAAGTTAGAAAGAAGACATAAAAGTGATTCCTGTAATATATATTTATATTGTTTTGCTTTTTGTGTTTGACAGTAGTTCTGGACGGATATATAAAAGGCTTAAAGGCTACTAGACTCCCACTGAAATCTTAGAGATATGTTAGATACATGATTTGGATTTAGAAGCATAAGTATGCTTTGTAAATCTGTGAAATGTAAAAATCTCTTTGCAGATAGTCACTTTCGCTCTTTCATGGACTAGCAGTTGCACTTCCTGCATCTAGCACTTAGGCAACAGCACTCAGGCAGTACTCAGGAGGGAGACACTCTTCTTCCTCAGACCATGCAAGAAAGTGGTTGCCAGCCAAATAATTAGCAAAGCTGAAACTTGCTAAGAGTCATCTGTCATGTTATTTTGCACAGACAAACAGGAAGAGTGGTGAACCTGGGCATGTTTTGTATGTTACCCTTGTGCCCACCCTCTCTTCCTTTTGGCAGAACAGGAAACCATCTTCTGTTTTTCTTCTTTTTTTTTTCTTTTTTTTTTTTAAGGAATTAGAAAAAAAGATAAAAGTCATGACTTATGCCACAGTTGAGCCTAAAAGCCTCCAGGATAAGATCATCCCTGTTTAAAGGCCCTGTGCATATACACAGTGCTCCAGATAATACACTGAAGTCCTTACTGTATAATTTGGAACTTTTACAGATGGGAATCTAGGTGGGATTAACTGGCTTGCCAAATCGCACTTAGATTTTATAGCACACTTAGGATTTAAACTTCATATATCCAGAGTCCCAGCCTGTGCCTTTTTTTGTTGTTGTTTGGTTGTGGCTTTTTTTTTTTTTTTCAAACTCTGATCTTTAAACTGAAACCGTGCTTTGCTTAAACTTCATTAGAAAAAATAATAATTAGCAGAAAATATTGGCCACACTTCTTAAAAGTTAGACTGAGACACAAGTGAAGACTTAGGAATTTAAATTGTCTCTTATCCAGCCTTTTATCTCTGTGATTCAGAAACAGAATGGCTGGAGCCTTTATCACATGTAAAAAGCCATGTCATAAGTGTTGTGACTCAGTTGGAAGGGCTAAATTTATAACTCTGGACTTATTAATCAAAACTGTTTATGATCTGGTGGCAGTCTAGGGTGATCAGTGGGAATTTCCATAAGGGAGCTGTGGAAATACATTTCTCAGGTCAGGCTCATCATCTTCATACTTAATCAAAGATCCTGGATGGTAATTTATTTCTTCTCATTCTTTCCCAGGCTTTCATTAAAGCCTGTCTTGGGGAAAGGGATTGATTGTATCATCTCTTGAGGTTTGTTCCAGCTCTGGAATGCAGCATCATTCTTAATATCTTTGGTTTGTGTATTGACTCCTAAATTTGCATTAGAATGAACTTGTCTGTCTCTTCCATCCTTCATAATCTTGTAATGCATGTCTAAAAGCTGCAATCATTCACAATCACAATTCATAATCATAGGACAGCTTGGGTTGGAAGGGACCTTAAAGATCACCTAGCAACAATCCCCCTGCCATGGGCAGGGATGCCACCCACCAGATCAGGTTGCTCAGGGCCTCATCCAACCTGGCCTTGAACACCTCCAGGGACAGGGCATCCGTAGCTTCTCTGGGCAACCTGTGCCAGTGCCTCAACACCCTCTGAGTGACGAATTTCCCCCTAACATTTGATCTAAATCTCCCCTCTTTTAAATAAAACCATTCCTCGTTGTCCTAGCATTATCTGACCAAGTAAAAAGCTGCTCTCCGTCTTTTTTATAAGCACCCTTTAAGTATTGAAAAGCTGCAATGGGGTCTCTCTGGAGCCTCCTCTTCTCCAGTCTGAATATCCCCAGCTCTCTCAGCCTTTCTCCATAAGAGAGGTGCTCCAGCCCTCTGATCAACCTTGTGGCCCTCCTCTGGACCCTCTCTAACAGCCCCACATCTTTCTTGTGCTGGAGGCCCCAGACCTTGATGCAGGACTCCAAGTGGGGCCTCACAAGGGCAGAGCAGAGGGGCACAATCACCTCAGTTGACCTCCACATTTCTATAGCAGCACATGGATCTGGCTTTATTACCACAAAAATAAATAAATAAATAAATAAATAAATTCAAATACATACTTTACTGGTTTTCATCTTTATTTCACATTTTTGATAGTTTTATTAAATCTCCAGTTCTGTTTCACTTCTTTGCCAAGGATGTCATACAAACATTTTAAATAAAAAGCTAGTCAAAAAAAATATGGAAATTGTTAAGAAGGAATACTCTGAAAATATCTTTTAAACATATTCCTACTCTAATAAAGTCTTTTTCACCAGTAGATCTCCAAAAATCTCTTATAAAGCATATCATGATCTCATTTTACTGCTCAAAGCTGCATCAACTGATCTACATTGGTAAAGGACATGAGTCGCAGGCTTGAATCTTGTCTTTTCATGCCGTTAACTAGTAAGCTTTCAAAATTAATACTTCTATACTTTCATGTATTTGCATTGAATGTTCCTTGTGTAATTTTTTACAGGCATACTAGCCAACATACTTCCAGAGGCTCAAGTGGCATGTTTTGTTGTTGTATTTTTGAACTCACTATTTTTTTTGTATAGTTTCTTTTTCTCACATGTTTTTGATTTCCTACTTTCTCATCTTGTCTGCCCACTTTAAACTCTCTCCTTGTATTTGCTTTCTTTTCCTTGAAACCCCTGAAGTACAAATTCCACTGGAATTAATGAGTTGAAGATATTTGCTTAACAAGATTTCCTGAACAGGATGGAATTAAGTATGTGTTCATATATTTTGCAGTACTGAGACCTCTGCTATTTTGTTTTAGAAGACTCTGGAATCTGAAATGATTATTCCTATTTCCCTTGGTCTGTTGTTGTTTCTTACTGATTTGATTATTAATTATTTGCTTATACTATTTGTTCATTTGTAAGAAATGAAAAGCACACTTGATTTTGTATGTCACATAGCTAACCATATACCAGGTAGGGAAGCAACTGAGAGCTAAAGAGTATGTTTTGTGCAGCCAGGCTTTTGAAAATAGCTCAGCAACCACACTTGAAAACCAGAATTCAGAAGGAGCTCACATTCTGGGTGTATGCTGATTGCTAAGCTCCTGTGTAAATCTGGCCACAAACACCACAATGAAACTTTTAGATACTGAGCACTTGAAAAATCTGGTATGTAACTGCTGCTTCAACCCAAATTTGTATCAAGGAAGAGGCGGATAGTCAGAATTCAGAGGAAACACTGTATTTTCAGCTCCCTTGGGCAAGTTGCACAGGAGAGGAGACTTTGCAGCACGGCTACAGTGACTTTCAGGAAGGCTCAGATGGCTAAATTCTCTGCACACTTTTGACTTCATCTTATTAATAAGTGAAAATAAGCAGTGACCCAATCATTCTTTCTTGTTATTAACAAATACTTTGAAAAAAAAAAAAAAAAACCTTTCTTATTCAGAAGTGCATTTTTAAATCAGTAATTTTGAAAACCACACAGAACTTGGGTTTACTGCATCATATGGATTCCCAACGTAATCATCTGCTCTTCTCTTTTTCTTAAATATCCTCATCAGTATGTAATTTTGTATAATCCTCCTCCAGTCCATAGTCACCAGCTTTTTCCTTCAGTTGACCTCTTCCCCATTCAACTGCTGAAGCAAGGTTATGCTCGATGTGGTATTTTAGTTCTGCAGGTGTTTTAAGGGTCAATGGAAAAAAAGCCTCCCACGCTGGTGATGGGGATTTCCTCTGTAGCATTCATGGGCAGGGCTCTGGTAAGTGCTCAGCCTGACAGACGCAAATAACTCTCCTTCTTGGCGTTGTTAGTACTCCCTTACACCCTCTATGTGTTAGCAGTACTTAGTATAGTAATAGTGCAGTACACGTAGTGCATTCCAGCATACACAGCAACAGTTCCTATCAATCATTATATCTGCCTCGTCCTCTTCTCTTTTGTGTGTCTCTTCTATTACAGTACAGCCACTGCTTGGTTTCCCACTGTGGTACTTACTGCAACCTCTTGAAATGTGACAGAAGTTAGAACAGAGATTACATTTTCTTGTTCCACATTAAAAGCCTCTGCCTCCGGAGTTAAACAAAAATCTGGCCGTCATTTGCATTTTAAAACTTGCTACTTATAATTCATCGGCTTTCATAATACTCAGTAGAGGGCAGTGCTTACACAATACATGTGCGATCTACCAGAGTGCTGTTTTCTCAGCAGTACTTTTGAAGCATCAGCTGGTTCATGCTTTTAACACTGATAAAGCAGATTATGCCACTTACTTCTGAAAGATGAAGGCTGAGGAAGCTGAAGTGACTTGGCCAAGGCCGTGGAGGTTCTCTATATTGGAGAGAGACTAGGATCTCACCAAAGTCCATTTCTGGGAGCGGTTGTTTGAAATGGGTACTTAATACACACAGTTTCCAGGAAGGTAAAGTCCTAAGTGTTTCAAGTCCTGGTTCTTGCGCAAAGCTGTTCTCTGAAACTATCCTTTATTCTCAGTTTCCCAAGCACATTGGGCAAAATGCTACTATCACACCAGTGTATCTGTAGTGACTTCAGTCATATTTCTTCAGTGTACAGTCAGCTTCCAACTGACTGTGTGCATGCATCCCTTATCATTTCAAGTTACCACAGAAACCTCACAGGCCACAATTAGCTGGGGACAGGACCCTCTGCTGCCTTGCACCTTGCACAGTCATTTACATGGACTGCCTAAGAGCTTTCCCACAATGTGTCTGTTCTTCAGAAACTGACAGCTTGTCCACCATGTACGTATTTTTAGTGGTTTTCCAATTTGAGTCATTCGGGGGTGGCAGGAACGGGGCGGGGGGGGGGGGGGGGGGGATGGGGGCAAGGGCGGGATGCTTAAATATCCTAATTTGACGTTTTCCAAATTAGATTTTATTGCTGTCTTGAATTGATTTCTTGTTTCTGAAAAATAGATACATTTATACTAAAAAAAGGGCTTGAAAATGTTGAAAAACAATTAAAATTGTCTGAAATTGTAGAAACAAAATGGTCTATCTCAACCTGATCCAAAATATTTCTGGGAAATCACCATTTGGGTGTTTTAATCTTTTTAGAAATCTCAAATCCTTTTGTAAATTCCCTATACTGCTTTGATGGCTGAGGGAGAAGGGTACGAAATGCAGCCAAGAGTGCTCTGTTCAAAAATCCTGTTGGTACCATTCTTCACTCTACGTGGATCACCTTGTTTTGACTTCACAAATTCTCTCAGGTATATTTTTTCCCAACACTGGGTCTGTATGCATTGAGTTTCTTGACATAACATCACATCAGAGGTATTTTTACCATGGGTTATTCTACTTGGCAAATAGGATCATGGAGAGAAAGAGGAACCTCAAATGAGTGACATGTAGGTCTTCCTGCCAGGGAATTTGAGGTGGAAACCAGTTGCAAGTCTTACGTATTGTGAGTGAGACTTACCCGTTTTGTAATTGCACTGACCAGAAAAGCTAATCAATGATTTTATCTGGTGATTTTGTTCTTTAGGATTTATGAAGCAATGTTTCTAAGAAAGAGTAGGATGTTAGGAACTCTTTGCTCTTGAGTGCAAGATACGAATCTTCAGGGCTGCTTTCATGAGACAAATTTTGCACAACAAATTTGCATGCCTCACTCAGTTGCTCAGGTTGAAGTTCTAGATCCAAGGTTTTCAAGAATTAAAAAATGATTTGAGGCAATCTTGATTTTGCTCCCCTAAAGATATCTGGGTTGCAATTTATGTGGCAAACCTGGGCATCCAAACCCCGTGGACCTTACAGCATCTCTTTCAGCTGCTGCTTCATAACAGTATGGATCTTCTGTGCGTCCTGTACTGTAGAGGGATATCTCAGATACCCTAAGGCATCTCAAGTGTTTCTGTCAGTGTAAGCAGGTAACTAAATTAGATCAACAATGTTTTTCCTAAAGACTACCAGGAAATAATCTTCAAAGACATCCAGAGTTGGACATACAAAACAGAAATACACCAAAGCAGAGGACATTCAGAATCACTACATTTCACTTGAAAAGTCTTACAGCTTATTCAGCTGTTAGCATAGTATGTTTCCTACCATTAGGACTAAGCTGCTAGGATGATAACAAGGAAGTATATGAACAAGAGAGATGTCATGGTTACAGAAAGAAAGCTTGATGACGACAGCATAACCACAGAGGAGTTTTATATGTTGCCCAGTGGTAGCCTGGCACTTAGTTGTTTTCTTTAGCAGCAACAATCTAGTTTAGCAGCTCACCGGAGAAGACACACAAGAGCTAGACAGCATGATCCAAAAACAAAAAACCAAAGGGGTATTTTTTTAACCTCAGTTTCTTCTGCTTTATCACATACATAACCGCAGCACATTTTTGCATCTTCTTTGCAGGTTCCCAGGAGAGCAGCTGCTTTACTGTAGTCTAAGCTTTCTTACTATCCTGGTACTTTTGGCTTCTCTCCGCACATCTCTCTTCTCTTTCAGAGCTACATCCTTTCCACATGTTGTGAAGCCAACAACTTCTGTGAAACCTTTCTAACAGAGAGTCTAGAACAAACCTTCCCCTTTGGTCATCTCTCAGGCTTGATTTTTGGGTCACATTTTGTCATTTATTATACTTTTCTCTATTCTTCTTGTTTTTCAAGCTTTAAACATCAGAAGATTTTATCAATCAGATGCCTCACAGTGCTTAATGTATTTGAATATCTCCGCAGTTGTATAGTTATTATGTGAGTTAACTCCTAATAGGCTCATAAAATGTTGCAAGATAATATGGGACTTCTTGTTGCGACCTCTTCTCTGCAATGCTCACACAATTTCAAAGAAATCAATGGAATTTCTTTATTACATGTGAGAGATATATCTTTATTATAATGCATTGCCAGAGTAGTAAAACTATTTACAGCCTGACTCCCTCAGAATGATACCACATTTTCAAGTTTGGTTTGGCTGAATGCATGGCCTTATACTCACGCACACTAAATGTCTATTGAGTACCTCAGTGGGATCCCTGTGTATGGAAATGAATTTTTCTACACAACGTTACTTCATCTGCACATAACCTGTCTACTTTGACATGAAAAGGCAACTCTGTCTGCAAGCCATTTTGGCTAATTCTGAAAACATGTTTCACTTCTGTACCAGATTTTCAGGCCTGTTTTTTGCCACTGTGTGGCTGCTGTCAAGACAGACAGCAGGTCTGTTACTTGCTCAGCCAACTACTTGGGGATTCCCTATAGGGAACAGTTTCCTAAGTGCTACAGAACTGCTGTACTGATACTACAAAGCCATCTTCTCCAGAGGGTCACACACAGTATGCACACATGCAGTGTGATGCAGGGAATGTAGCAGTGTGTGGATATATGGGCTTGTGTAAGGTTACTCCAAAATTATTATTATTATTATTATTATTATTATTATTATTATTATTATTATTAAAATTAGATTGTCCTTCTGCCAGCTGTGGGTGCAGACTACAACATCTACTGCCAATGCTCCTGTGACAAGCGTAGTCCCTTGTAACTGTGGTAGGTCAATACAGCATTTTGTCATTACCTCCGCTATTCTGGTGAGGAATTTCAAAGCCAGGTTTTGTAGTACACAAGTCAAAGAAGTATCTGATAAACTGCATCTCCCACATATGTCCAGTTTTGCATCCTGTGCTGAATTTAGTTGCAGAGAAGCAGATAATCAGCTGTACTGGAACAAATAGCTCTATGCACTTTATAATTAAACAAACTGTTTATTTTTGCTCAGAATACAGCAGAAACAAAAAATATCTAAGATTATTTACCATTCACGTAGTCAAATAACCCACGAAAAGTAATACAGGTGAGGTTTACAATCTCAACTATTTTCTTGATTCAGTGGATGAAACAGCTTGCCATGGGCACTTACCCCCATATGGGGAGGCTGAATGTGTTTATAATTCAGTGGAGTCCTATTTTGAGCTGTCAGTATAGAACAGTACTAATGGTACTCTCTGAATAACTGTGCTGCAAAAAAAGCTGTCGTACTGGAGTATTAGATTGTTTTATTTTTAATCTTCATGGATTATCATTCTGTATTTATACCTATTTATTTATTTATTTATTTGGTATTGGTCTATCTCTGTTTCATCTTCCAATTTCTAGTAAAATTTTCTGTTGTTATACCTCAGATAAGTAGAACACTTTCCTTAGCCTCTTTAAGAAACTTTCTTTTTAGATTTCACATTAAAACTTAGGTTCAGAATTAACAAAAGGGTTTAGTTTTCCAGAATTTTGAACATACTGTCTTAGTCTTCTAGTGCACTCAAGCTAAATTTTAAGTTGATGTGTCTTAGCAGTGTTAGTAATGTTGCACATACATGTAAATAAATTCTAGAGGAAATTTAGAATCACTTTAGAATCTTTAGAATCATTGGGGAAATCACAAGAAATCACACCTGTTGGCCTAAAGCCTACTACCTCAATTCCTTTTTTAATGGGGAATGTAATATCAGCTAAATCTATATCACATTAAAATATATATATATATATTTCCTTGCTTTTTTGTGAACCACATGACTCCATATTTTCTTTGACATGAAGTGATGAAATGTGGCTTATGATAATGAATGATCATACAGATACTCCAAGTACTTAAAAAATTTGAAAAAAAAAAAAAGAGATATTGCCATATCTAACACAAGGGTTTGGGATCAATCAATGAGATAAGTATAATGTTGTTTTACTTATCTTGAAGAACCTATGCCAGTTTATACATTTTAAGGATTACTCATATTACGATGAATTTTTACCCTGTCCATCTTTGATAGAGAAACACTAGTTATTTCAAAACTGATCTGTAAGTCATATTCCAAGCCTGTAGTCATTTAATTTACTCTTCCTTGCCCCACTCTCTTTAACTTTTTTTTTTTTTCTTTAGCACTCCAAATATCCCTGGATACACTGGCAAGGTTCATTGGTCAGCAACCCACCCAGCAAATTCTAATCTTCCATCAACATCCCCATCAATAATTGCACAAATGCATGGGTAGGTATGAGGTATATTTCTCAGCTTGTTCATAAAGATTACAGGGAAAATCCTAATTACATTTATTTAGTTAAAGAACAATTAAGTGTTAAGAATGACATTCCCTTGGCTTAAAAAATGCAGAACAGTTGGCATTGGATCCCACCACATTATTGACGTGGTAATCTGAAAGCATCTTGAGATTTTTTAATTTTTATGGAATGTCATAAAGTATGTATGGGGAAGGTATCTTAATAAGGTAAATCATGGTTTCTAAATGTTTCTACATTGAGATGTATTTTGCCTACCTATGGTGGCTAAGTCATGGCTTAAGGGACCTTTTATTTATTTATTTTTTTTTTGATAGATCTGTGTGTTCTGGAAGATGCCCATGAATGCCAAATTAAAAAGTCCCAAAATAAAACTGTGTGGTATGGCACTTCCACAACGGTGTCACCATACTCTCATGAAATGGGCATTTGCTATACAAAAATAGTTGTTAAAAATGGGTGGATTTACTCAGAAGGCAGTGAGATGCCATCATGCCATACCCCCACATTTAGGCAGCCCAGGACCCTGTGGCTATAAAATCATTGTTCCCTCACATCACTTTTGTGACTACTTCATGAACTGAATTAATAATCTTTACTCTTTCTTGGCCTGCTCAAGGCCTGTTAAAACTATGGGCCACATTTCCGAAGTATGTAAGTGTTTAACTCCTCTTAATTTAAACAGAGATGGACACTTCAGAACAGGTGAAAAACCCCAATCCTTTGGTGAGAACAAAGAACTCCTAACATAGTCATAGGTCCAAACCAGCTTTTCTCCCAGCTTCAGAATAGCTTAGTAACTATTTGTGTCCCCTCCTTCTTTTACGATATTGTGTTTTCTCTTTAGATTCTGATTTCTTATTTTCCAGAATGATCTAGGACATGGTGACACTATCCAAGTTTCCATGTATTCCTGATAAATTTATCTTCCATTAAATGGTTTAATTGGTCTTAGGATTCTGTTCACAACACGTTTCAATTCTTTTTAACACTGCCAGTGAAAAGTGTCCAGAAAAGGCTTGAGAAGCTTTAGGAAGCTGCCTGGCTTTTGAAGAATTTCACCCTGTCAACTATTTCATTGTTGTGCAAAATGCAATGCACTGACTTCCATTTCTGCTATCCACCATGCATTCACTTCAGCTCTTTTTCTCTTGTGGTTAGACTTAGAAAATAGGTAGTCACCTGTAGTCACAGTCCCTGTTGACAGGGAATGAAAATACGCAAGAGTCTCGAGGCTGTATAGCCTAATAAAGCTGAACTCAGAGCAGCTCAATGCAAGAGTAACTTGCTTGTAAATGTCAGACAATAAAAAGGCAAAGGCATCTCAGCAAGGATCATCGACAGGCTTCAGACAGATACCAGATTTCAAGAGCAAAAAGACAGATGCCAGTGCGATCTAAGAAAGGAAAACACATCTGTTACTTCATTTTACTTTCTACAGGTGTTACTGTGGGTGTAGTTCAAAGTGGATGAATTTTGTTAGTTTTTGGTGGAGAGGAAGAGTAGGGTTCTTGTTTTGTGCTAATGGAGTCTTTCTAGAACCAGGACAGAATCCTCTGACTTTTTTGAAGGTCACACGCAGAAACTGCAGACCAGCTTTTACCACACTCTTTCTGAGCTGAATGGCACCTTCTCCTGAGATTAGTACCCCTGGCTGGAAAATTGCAACAGACATTTTTTACTTTCTCTGCAGCTACTTTGGGAGTACGATAGTGTTCACTGACTTAAGGTGGAGGATTATATCACTCTGTGAAACTGCTTTGTAAAAGTATTACAGATGCTGGGAATCTCCCTCCCTCTCCCCACCCCAACATTATTTAGTGATGCCCATAAAACAGAGATACTTAACATTTGATATTTTCCCTTTGTAAAATAAGTGATAAAAATCCTGTTAATTTTAGTGGTCACAGGTCAAGCTAGGCTATAGTGGAAAGGTGAAGGGCAGAGAGGTTATTCCTGGAAATTGGGGTCAGACTATACCAATTCACTTCTATATGGGACATTCATGTGGGACATCATGTCATTCTTACTGTTTTTTAAAATGGCAACCCCTTATTTTCTCACTTTGATAATTCTCCAGTCATGACCGTAATAATCCCTCAGAAAGTAGCAAGTGATTGTATGTGGCAGATATTTATATAGCTGCTTTATTTGATATGTCTACAATATATGGTCAGTCTCCTGGAGACAGTTATGGGTATCATTGAGATTTGCTTTTCTACTGCTAAAGTCTAATAAATGTTCCTGTGAAAAGTATCAGTGATATCACTTACAACAGGCAGCATGCAACCACTTTTGTGCTGCATTTCTATTGCATGGACCTTCCATGCTATGTGGTACAAAGTTGTTTATACTTGTTTTAAACATTCTGAACTCAATGGTGTTGCATAGGATATAGAAATAGAACATCAGAAATACGGTTTCTTCAAATTGGAATATTAATGGTATTTTTATATGCCAAGCTTTATTGCTGTATTGTGTTTTTATTTCTAGGTAATCCCCAGATGAAGTCAGAAAATAAGGTTGCAAAGTTTTTTAGTGCAGTTAAATTCTGACATCGCTGTTTAGCTTTTTCATAGGAAGGAATATTTTATGTGCACCACCAGTTGTATGACCATGTCTTGGGCTTGCAGTAGTTAATGTAAGATAGCACTGCATTTCATTTGACTTTAGAGAGGAGGGCTGCACCTTTTCAACAAGTTGTTTTGGAGTTCAAGAGTAATTTTTAGGTTAAAATATCTCTATATTTATTTATTTATGTATTTATTGGAGACTGAATGAACACAAGGTTCTGTGGTCAGTTCTGTGTCAGCCCTACTTCTGATTAGAGGTTTTTCAGCTGAGGAGATACACTACATAATGATGTAGTTATAAGACTATTTATAGTGCTTCTTCCTGTAAAAAAATTAGAAGAGCACAGAAGTCTAGTGTAAATTGTTCCTTCTCAGACTGTCCCCAGCATATTTTCTAAACCCCACCCCAGTACTCTGTATCATGGTGACTGGGCATCTAGAACAGGCTTTGCCCCGCCATCTCTGGGGCAAATGGGCATAAGTCTTTATGAAGAATGGAGTGAGGGGGAAGAAGAGGGAGTGTTCAGCAATATGAGAATGTGTTTTAAAAGTCTTTCTTTTTCTCTGTCTTTTTGTAACTACAGGTACATAGCAAAACATGGAAGCTCATCTCAGTATAATCACCAGGGACCTTTTTCACAAATGATGACTCCAGTTAGTCCTCAGAATTCTTTCAACAAGACTCAGCGAGAAACTGTTAGAGTTTAAAAAGTGTCAGTCTTTTTTACCAGCCTAAGTGAGCCTTAGTGCCCAATACTGAGGAAATGTGTGAAGAGGTGTGGATGCTTTAAATACAGAACAAAAATAAAATAGCAAAGAAGTGTGTGTTTGTGGTAGTCCTTATTACATTATTCTCATAATTATGACTTACTAGTGTTGACAGTTAAGATCTTATTAAAAACACGGGAAGTTTAAGTCAAAGGCTTGAAACTTGCTCTCTGTATTGGATCACCTTGCTAACTAAAATAGAAAATGATGTTGTAAAGGTTCTATCAATTGACACATATATGTATGTGGAGAGACCCATACAAACACATGTAGAGACATCTATATACATGCATTATTAACTAAAAAAATATTACAGAGCAGGAGCCCCTCTCACCAGATGTCCTAAGTGTGCCTTGCAAAGATTCTTAAATGTTACAGAACGAGATTTTAATTTTTAAAAAAATTAAATACTGCTCTGTGTGTAGTAGTAAACAAAAGGAGCCAGGTTATGTTCATTGGTCTGGAAGCTAATTAAAGACTGTGTGACCTGCATCCATGCATAAACTCTCTCATGCTTAAACTGAAAGCGATTAAATAGGGAGGATGGAGTGCCAGTACTCAGGCCTGTGTTTTGATACTATTTTATTTTCTGGTGTTGGTGTAGCCAACAGGAGGGAGTTGCACCCCTGAGAAAGAGAAGACCAAATGCAACTTTGTAGTTGGGGAAGTTCTAATGCGCTCCTGGGGCCAAAATATTCTAAACAGTTTACTGTAATTTGAACAGCCTGGCAGCTTGCTCAGCAGTTTCTGTCTTGAGGTCTCTGGTGAGTTGTATTATCCAAATCATCTATATATCTATATATACGTATATATCTATACCTATATCTATCTATCTACCTATCTATCTATCTATCTGTCTGTCTGTCTGTTTGTCTATCTAATCTACTCAGTTACCTCTCCTGCTTGTTTTTTCTCCAGAGGGCTTATGAGGGACATATGTGTGCAACAGATTTGTAAGAAATAGCTTTTTCCACAGTTAAGGGCTTTCTGTGAATGGTTATAAAATGTACCTATGGCAAAAGGCCTTTTCAAGAGCAGAATGAAGACTCAGAGGGAATACTGAAAGGTAGGGAATATAAGCCACAGAGCTAGAAGACAGCAAATCCACAGAAAAGAACTAACATCCATCAGTAAAAAGGCTAGATCCTCGACAAAAACAGTGGAAACTGAGCACCCAAATACCTGATGTTGCTATGCAAATCTGAGTCATACGGGATATACAGGCCCCTAGGGAAAGGAAGCTGGCAGCTAAGCAAGGAAAGCACTGACACTAAGGTATACCATTTCTCCTAATAAGACTGAAGCAGATTGTTTATCCGAAAGTAGAGCAGAAAAACTCCAGTTCTTGAAGTGTCTGACCCAACACAGATACTCTGTCACTTCTGGCTGCCTGCATTTCCATTGTGCAGAAATCACTGATACCAGAATTTTTTAAGGAGAGGCTCTCATCCAATCCAAGTTTCTGTATGCATTAAATTAGAACTTGCTTGTACACATACAAAAGTAAAGCATATGTACAGGTACAGGAAGGATGCAACCTGCTTTGGCTTTTTGTGCTTGTCTGTTCTGGAGCTGCACATGTAATATAAGTCAGTGAGCATTTTAGGTGACAACGTAGTCTTTTCTGCAAATTTGGTTTACTATGTCCTATTAAATTGTTATGTACCACATAAAAATAATTGCATTTTTTTTACTGGATACAATGGCTATGTTATATGCTTGAGAAGCACTCAAATCTTTCAGAGCCCTAACTGCAGCACAGAGTGATCTGACTTTGGGTAAGAATCTAGGAACTGTCTTTGTGCAATGTGATGCAGCATCACAGCTATATCTTGAACAGAAACTTACATTCCATTCAAACTAGCAGATGAAAACTGATTACATTTTAAGCCAGCAGTGGGCCGAGAACATTGACTGCAAAGAGAGATGCCATCGCTTGAGTAAGTTCAGATTGGATGCTTTGTATAAAAACATTTTACACATGGCGTAATTAAAGAATAATAATCTAAAGATATAGGAGTTATATTTAAAATGGGACGGGTTTTCAGCCGGATAGCTCAGCATAGTTTGCTCTGAATTTAAAGATTGGGCAAGAGTCAGAATCTCTACATTTTATGAGTGAAAGATGTGTGTTAGAACTCCATTACATAAATCAAAATTGTAAAAAAACACTTCTCCATATCTCCATACTGCTAGATCAAGCTGAGGAAATTCTAAAAAATAAACAGAGGGGAGGAAAGGCATTTTTAAAAGTTAGTATCTAGTTACTTTCAGTTTCTCTGAGGCTTGAACAAAGAGCAACAAGCTCTTGGGCTTAAACAGCACATGGAAGGGAAATGCTTGTATCCAAACTACAAAGTCCCTCACTTCACTTAAAATAAACCAATTAAAGCCATAAAAAGCATGTTTTCAAACTGTGTTTTTTTTTTCCCCTGAAGAAGTTCTTATGATTTTAACAAATATATATTTTCATCCTAATTGTGTAACCAGGTATTGAAACAGAGGATCTTACAAAAGTAGCAGTTAAAAAGTTATGTGACATTTTCAGTATAAGGCCGGTTCCTGCTTCTACTGGCTGCAGTGGCATTGCTTCTCTTAGTAAAGATGGTGACTTTTGACACTATGTCAATCCTACGAATAGCACAACTTGATTTAATCTTAACCCTTCTGGATTCATGTGATTCATAGTATCGTGGACTGACTGTTGTTATCTTTAAGCTTTATGCCTTTTCTAAACTATCCTAGAGAGAAATAAAAATAAAAATAATAAAAAATAAATAAAATAATAATAATAATTTAAAAAAAAAAAACAACAACACCTAGAATATCCTTTCACTTGAGGCTCTGGCATAGGGTATAAAGTAAATGAAAGAAAATTGCTACTAAAGAATCTCAGATTTTCCTCCAACTGGAAACCATAGAACAAATAGTTTAGTTCATGGGACAGCTGCTTCACATATTTTAAACACCTTGCTGGATCATAGATGTTGTTAATCTATATACGGTCCTCATAAAGCAGACAAATTTCAAGTCACTAAAAATCATTTTTGGATCTATTCCTTTGAGTTATAGCATCGACACCTAGATGAACAGGAACAGACGTGGCTTCCGCTGTGTAGTAAAACCACTGAAAAACAATGCTGCCGTGAGAGAACTGGTTTCCTGGGTAGAATTTATTTGGTTTTCCTTCTACAGTCTTCTAAAGACTTGTAAAGGTATAGTCTTCTAGAGCAGATCATTTACACCACACAAAAAGTCACTACATCTGCAGCTTGTTTCACAGAATTTCTCCTCACATCAAGCAAGCTTTGGAAGTGAATTGATTTGAAGTTGTTTTGTGTAAAGTAGTCGTTAGCATAGTGACTGCTTTTAATATGATAACTTCAATGCGCATAGTAAATAAACTTGTCAAACTATTCTTTTTCTTTCTAAATATCTTTAAATAAAGTCTATATAATGTCTATATATTTTCTATATGCATATCTATTAAAAACATTCAAATGCATTTTTGCATTATGGTGAATGGAATAATCACCAAAAAATATGACAACGTTTTGACATGGAAAAATAAGCTACATTAAAAAATTATCATAACTCTAACTGAAGTTTATATTCTTTTAAAACTAGATCCTTTTCCCTCTTACTCCTTTCCAGTAAAGGAGCAGAAATACACATTCTGAAAAATTGGTTTCCTTTGGTTTGTTTGTTATTTTATTCCTAATGCTTCTCATCTGCCATCTAGTAAAGGTCATAGAAATATTAATGTACTTCCAAAGCAAGAGGACCAAAAAGCTTAGCTTTCAACATAGCTTAGAGTATGGTGATGCAAATTGCAAAAAATCAGTGGCCTGTATCTTCTCACAGAATTATTTAGTAATGAATATACCAAGTGAAAGAGAAATGTCTGTTGGGTAAACAATACACATAAACAACTTCATGGTAGGAAAATAATATAATATAAAAAGGCTGTGGTGATCCTAGCCTGAAATCTTGAAAATGACTGGAGAAAATAAGTACTTACAGAAGAAACAGAAAACAAAAGCCTGTAATAACTGTAAACTTTGTTTTGTTTCACTGTAGATAGAAGCATTTTTTTGTTGTTTAATAAAATACAATTAAAAACAGAAAAACATCATGACCAAGTAGAAAATTTGAGCTGCTTTAAGTAATTGTTTAAGAGATTAAGTGATTTACTTGGAGAAGTTTTGTGGAGCAGAGGAGAAAACAAAGTTTAAGTGGGGTATTGCTCTCTGATTGTGGCTAAAAGCCCCTTGTTGTGGGTCTCAACATCTCTCAGCTTCTTCCATCTTTTCTCTCCGCACAGCAATGCCAGGCTCAAGGACCTTGTCGTATGCTTTAGGACTGCATTTTCCACAATGTAAGAGAATATAAAGCAGTGGTGCAAAATGCGTATCGAGGCATTCTAGATGTGATTGTCCCCAAAATACTTACCTATCCTATCCTGTGAAGCAGGACAGTTGTTTATCAGCTAAAGCACTGCCCCTTTGTACTTAAAAAATTAATTGCTGGTTTTGCAGTAAGGACTGAGGACACTCCTTCCCCTGTGAATACTCCTACTCCTGTTGAATACTGTGAATACTTCTTACCATCTATTGATAATAAGTTAAGACTGCGTCTCATATCTTCTTCAAGTAACAGCAGCTCTGAGGTCAGTCTAAGGCAATGTGTCTCAGCAAAGTCTGAGAAGGAAAATAACCACCCAAATCACCCCTTCATTTATTAAATCTGATTTTCATGATTTTTGTTGGTGGTTTCTCAGAGAAATAGAAACCAGGCCTAAGTGTAGTTGCTTATGGGACCTGACAAAGCCATTGCTGCTGCTGTGTGCATATTACTAAGTCTAGTAATGAGCATATGTATTATATTTATGGCATCTCTATACATATAGGCCCTTAAAGTCAAAGACACCCACTTTGCAGTGACCCATGGCCCTCTCTCTGCTACCATTAAAAAGATAATCAGGTTCTATCTCTAAATAAAAGGTATTGTACACCTCCCTGTTGTCATTCTGCCTGAAACAATTCTGCATGTGTAAATGGTATGTAAACTCATTAATTTTGAATTTTGCCATGTATTCCTTCAGCATTCTCACAATTGGAATACAAAATTAAATTTCCAAGACTTTCTAATAAAGGTCTGAAATACACAAGTAGCAGTAAGAAGAAATTCAATGGAACTATTCACATGAACAAAATTACATTTGTGTTTCTCCTGCCTTTGATGTGGCCTTTGATTCAAGAAATTATCCCTATATAACAAAGTACTTACAGACAAAGCAGAGCACAAAAACTTTGCTGGTTCTGTTTTAAAACAACATACACCTTGCTGAATCCTCTGGTATAAACCTCTTCATTTATGTCAATGACCACTGAAAAAACTATAGATCAGTTCAGCTCACTTAACACCACTTAAACTAGTTAACCGTTTTGTTGCTGACAGGAAATCTAATAAAATGCACATGTAGTAGTTACGCACAGATGTGCCTATTAAATCTGGACATTTTGTTCAACAAGAACTTCTGAGTATGGTTCATGTCCAGTATATTCTGCACAGAGTGAAAGTAAAGTTCTCGAGTGATAAAATTGTTTGCAGCTTTCTATCATGTTCAGTTCATCAGTCCATTCAGGATAAAAAGCCTACCCAAAATAGGAAAGAAGTCTAGCCTAGTCAACCAGACACAGACCTAATAGGGCTTTCCAATTTACCTACATCACGCTCTCAGTTCTTTACACTCATCTTCCCTTCACACACACACAGTTTTTACTATGGGGATTTGTAAAGAACTAAGAAAATAGAGGGAGAGGTATAGACAAGACCTAAGTGATCGTACATTTATTCTCTATTGAAATTAAAATCGAACTAATTTATTTTCTTGCAGGCTACACATTCTTCCCACTATTTCTCTGTTTTTCTAATTCCAGCGCTAACCTGAAGGGCTGTTCATATGAAATCTCAAAGAGCTTTGTACACTTATTTCCATTTTTCTATTTTTTTTATTTTTGCTGACAGCCTTGTGTGGGACAATTAAATAATTTGGGTAAGCAGTCACCCCAATCAAAATATTTTCCAGTTAATTAGCAGATCAGATATCAGTGAAAAAAGCATATAATTGTATTATCCACCATCAGTTTGACACAGTAAATACGCTAGTATGTACACTTCTCAATAATGACACAGGCTGTAAATCTGACTAATTTATACTTAAAATAATTACAGAATAAAGGAGAAATGACTTGAATGACTGAAGATTTCTTAAAAGGCAAGTCACATCATGAATGCAAGTAATTAAAAAGAAAAGTCTTAATTAAAGCCTTGATAAAGCTGCCTAAATACAAGGTAACTTGAAGTAAACTATTTACTTTGTTGGTAAACTGGACAAGTGCCAAGAAAAACGAAACAAAACAAAACAAAAAAGCAAAATTGTCCACTGACTTCAGTGTTATGTAGATCAGGGTGCAGCTTCGTAATGGCTAAGAATTAGGCGCATGGAGGAGCATATATACCTAACGCAGAAGTCAGGTGGGATGTAATTATTCAAATCAAAAACTGGGATTAACTTTCCTCCCCACAATACACACCAGTCTGCACAACTGACAGTGCATCCTGAAGTTGACTCTTTGGCCTGCAAGTTCCTTAGACACTGAGGCTGTCCCCATCCTGTTGAATTAAAACATATCAAGGATCGCTTGACGGCACTTGGGCCAAGGGTCAAGGAAAAGCAAAACTCCTTACTATTACCTCTAGAAGACTCCAAAACAAGGAGACCACATGTAAGAGGAATCTATGACTCTTTTCAATTTCCAAATTTATGCCTGAGATGTTTTTGGTTGGATGGAGGGGGACACTGTTGGGCATGAACTGAAAATATGCCAGCGACTATGCTAAACATTTAGCTGGACCAGCTGTACAGCCAGGAACATTCCCCAACAGTGTTTTGTTTGCTTATGCAGACATAACTAGAGAAATTTGCCTCAGAGATTGCACATAATTAGATAGAAAAGATACAGTACCTACATAAACAAACAAACAAAAGATAGAAAAAGATAGAAAGATACAGTACATACATAATCCAGATCAAGTTCCAGAAACCAATAAGAACAGTAAAGAAACGGTTGCCCAAAACAGCCTGTCCTCTGGGAAATTAGGATATGTCCTCAGGAAGAAGAAAGATTGGGTAGGATTCACAACTGGGAATGAGAGGGCCATAAACCTCAGAAAATAATAATGTAGTCATAGAAAAATGTAGTTTGGAGTGTGGGTCTGGAGATCATCTATACAATCCCTGGTGCAAAATGAGGCCAATAGTAAAGGAAAAGCTAGTTGCTCAGAACCTTGCACAGCTGTAGTTTGAAAAATCTCCAGGAATGAAATTTCCACAACCTCTATGGGCAACGTCTTCCAATTCTTCCTAACTCCTCCTGTGAACTCCTTCTCCTTGTACTTTGTTGTAGTTTGTGACTATCACCTGTTGTCCTTTGGCTTTGCACCTCACAGAAAAGTCTGGCACTGGCTCTTCTATAACCTTTCTTTGGTTGGTTGAAGACTGCAGTTACACCCTCTCTTCTGATTCATTTTCTTCAAGCTGAATTAAACCAGGTTCTTAGTCCTCAGATGATGTCCTCCAGGCCCCCAAACACCTCTGTGGCCCTCCTCTGGATCTTCTCCTGTTTGTTGTTAGTAGCCTCCTGTATCCTCAGGTAGCTTATGGTTTGTCCTACTGAATCCTTTTAGCCAGGAGACTAACAAAATTTCCTACCACATAAGATGGAGGTGGGAAAGAGGGAGGGAAGAGGGAAAAGTTGCTTCCCCAGGTTGTTTTTAATTGGAAAGTCTCTTGTTTTATTCTTTTGTCTTAAAGGCTACACTCCTTGGTAAACAACAGGGTTTTATTCAGACATGTATGTGTATATATCTATACATATATACACACATATATGTGTGCTTGTGTGTGTTTATATATATGTATATATATGTGTGTGTATCTCCTACTGACTTGGTTAAAGTGACTACACACTATAAGATGGGTTACCTCAAAATTTGACCCTGAAACTTAAGGCACTTACACTCTTTTTTTCTGATTTGGCCCAGAGTGCTCATTATAAGAGAAATTATTTACATACTCATCTTCGTACTGCCCCAGGAGCAATACGTTCTTCACAACCCTAAACCCCTCTCCCGAGAGGCAGTTCTGTTGCATGGTTGCTAGTTTTCAGCCCATGACAGAGTATCAGTTGACTTGCAACAACTAACCTACATCCATACACCACTCACTGGCAATGTGCCATGAATTTCCTTCATATCAGCTGCACCTCAACCTGATTTATCTTTGAAAGGGGTTAATGAAATGCAGTGCTACAGTCCAGCTTTATTAAACAAACAAAAACCAAAACAAAAAAGGAAATGAACAAAAGAAAAAACAAGCAAACAAACAAAAAGCAACAAGAAAAACCACCCCAAATCTAGAGTAATGAATAGCAGAGAAAAAGAATCTCATGTGACAGAGACAGGCTTCTGTCATATCTGTGAAACTTTCCCAGGAAGAAAATCCTGTCAACTTTCAAAAGTTCCTCATCTATCCAGACATTTCAGTTAGAGCTGTGTTTTTGTGTATAATAAATTGCTTCTAGTTGGCTGAAAATCATTTTTTAAGCTCTTATCTCTGTGATCAGTTACCTCTGCTGTTCTTTAATGGCCTTCACCTCATTATGCAACTAGTCATTAAAAGCTTAGTATCCAGTACAATGGTAGCTTATGTAAAGTGATCTATGAGAGCTTTATATAGGCTTACCAGCCGCAGCCTTAATTTTACTCATTCGTCTTAATTTTTTGTAATCATTTTTTGTAAAGAGGGTATAATGTCAGGCATGCTTCCCTGCTACTGACAGATCCAATCTAGCAGATAATTACCATAAGGAAATTGATGCTTTAGTGTGCAGGGGAGAATTTAATTTACTCAGACATCCTACAGTACAATGCATTCCAAAAGATATGAGGATTTAAGTTTTTAAGAAATTAAATTTCACTATTTAACATGATTACTTATGTTGAACATCATTAACTAGCTTTTTTTTTAACTGTTTGATATAATTACAAGAACAGTTATTTGGTCTAAAATCCAAAGTCATCTTTAAATAAGGGTTAAGGATCCATGAAGTATAAAAAAGAGGGTTGCGTTCTTTCTCTCCCCCTCTCCAACACCAGCCTTCCAGTAACAGCATTAAAAAATCTATAGAGATTAACTGAGCCAATGCTTGAACTATAAAGCTTTTTCCAATGATGTTTTAATAGATCCTTTGTTATCAGCCTATTCCACTTCACCTCCATTGGTCAGGAAAGCTTCTTTAGTCCTATTCACAAACACAAATTGCTTAGAACATTTCAAAAATGATAGAACCATGAAGGAGTTGCTGAGATCCCAATTACGCAAGATGAGTAACTTAGGTTTAATTTGTGTCCTTTAATTACTTCCAGAGAAATCCAGGTGATTTAGCGTTAGATTAATTCATTTAATCTCTCTAAAACTGTTTACTCTCCATGAGAAAACCTTCCTTCTAACCTACAGAATATATGTCTTGAAAGCAGGCAGCATAGAGCACAACAAAGAAGGCCCAAAAGGTTGAGTCTTTTGAAAAACAAAATTTTAAAGTCCTGAAAAGCCTTCTTCTATGAAGTCTAGCATCTTTGCCTTGATCGCTGAACTTGCTCTTTGATACTTCAGCCAGAAAATTAAAGCAATTGAATTTTGCAAGCCTGCTCCTTTTTCTTCTTCTCTGAAGTTTTGCTAAACATTTTAATACATTTTTTTTCCTTTTTTCCATTTGTTATCAGTTTGTACAGACAGAGAACAAAAAATACAAAACTGTCAGGTGTTTGACAAGTACCTGCAAGTTGCATGATCTGTTACAAGAATTTAACTACCATCTGTGGCTACCAAATCCTCATAATTGTTGCACAAACAGAGCTAATACCGATTTAAAATATTTTTATGTATATTTTCATGTAATATTATGTAATATTTTTATGTAATATTTTTAAATATATTTAAAATATATTTTCCATTCTGGATTCAAGTGCTCTCTCAAAGGATAGGAGGCCCTCAACACATGGTAATTTAGATTTTATGCTGGTCAGAATCTTGACTGACACACCAAGAGCAGCACTGTCAGCATCAGAGTCTTTGCTTTAGTCTCCAACTGTATAAAGCCCATAGACTGGATAAAGCCCATGGACTCCTGATCACAACTAGTCTGACTACAAAGTTTTTCTAGGTGGCCCACAGAGGACTTCTGATCAGGCAGTGTTTTCTCTTATTCTTTATTATTTAAATAAATAAAAATATAAAATATATATGTAAAAAAAAATATTTACTTCAGTAGGGATAGAGTAAGTCCAGCAGTTGGTGCCCCGGATAATCAACTCTAAAATAGCTTCTGTCCTTTCTTAAAACAGCTTTGTCAGAGGTGCACTTTTCATATCTGCAGAAGAGAAGGTAAGAAACTGTAAATAGGAGGAGGGAATTATATGACTCAGTATTATTTCTAAAAAAAGGGTAAAGCCATGCCATATCATAATGTCAGCAATGACATCAGTGCTCGCTTCGAAGTAGTCGTTTTTTAGAACTGCATTATAAGAATGCCCCAGAATGTAGAAAAGGGCCAGTAAATAACAGCGGAAGCACAGAGTGTGTGAAGCTGTGCTCTTACATGGTCTGAAGGGACTGCACATCACTTGAGTCAACATCCCTCACAGGTCACAGTTTACCATAAGGGGACAATGAACCAAGAAAGAGAAGGAAAGAGGAAGGGTGCATGGCTATAACAGACACTGCCTGCTGCAATGCTTTCCTTAGGTTCTTTCCTTTCAAAGTAAGTAGGTCCATTTACACTGGAAAGTATTTTCTCCTCAGTTCTGGAGTCCCCAGCACAAGAAGGACATTGACCTCCATTAACCTCTTTGAGCAGATCCAGAGGAGGGCCACAAAAATGAGCAGAGGGCTGGAGCACCTGTCTTGTGAAAAAAAGGTTGAGAGAGTTGGAGATCTTCAGTGTGGAGAAGAGAAGGCTCTGGGGAGACTTTGTTGCAGCCTTCAAATGCAAAGATGACTTATAAGAAAGACAGAAAGACTTTTTTACCAGGGTGATAGGACAAGGGCCAAATGTTGTAAGCTGAAAGAGGGTAGATTTAGATTGGATATAAGGAAAAAATTTTCATGATGACAGTGGTGAGGCACTGGCACAGGTTGCACAGAGAAGGTGTGGATGCCCCATCCCTGGAGGTGTTCAAGGCCAGGCTGGATGGGGCTTCACTTTCCGAAGCTTGCCAAAAGTCCAGTACCTTGCACAAAAATCCCTTGCTCTGAGGAGAGATCCTACCTAATAACTAAGTCTAACACTGAGTTTGGCTTGTCTGTACTTCAGAAGGGGGCCTTAGCAGCTGAAGGAGTTTAGTGACTGGGGGAGGTACATTTATGATCTGTGCAAGTACACCAAGGCTTCTCTACCACAGGTGTTTGCAGCTTTTTAAAAAAATCCCAGTTCTAAAACTTTCAAAATAAGTAGGAAGAAAATTATAAAATTCAACAGGCTCTAAATCAGTAGTCATAACCGTACTTTCTGAATCATGTTCCACCTTAGACAGTCTGGACATAAATTTGCCTAGCCCATGACATCCTAGCTGTGCCTTTGCTGGGCATTGCCCCCTCTCAAACCTGTAATTCATCCTAGGCACTTAATAAACTTGTGTATAAAGTATCTATATGGAACACAGTGTATATTTATACATAATAACACTCATTTTAACTACATATGTATAAGCATATATATCATATATACAATATAAAATATAGATACTTAATACAATAAATACATAAAAGTATATAACTACAGACACTCGTTTCAGTTGTTTACTAAAGCCTGCTCAGAGGTATGTTACTGTCAAATCTAAACCAGTAACCTTGGAACATAGGAAATATTCTGCTCTTTTATGAGACCTCCTTTTATGATGATTTTTTTTATCTTACACCAACCCCATAGCTGTGAAAAAAAAAAAAAAAGTGAGTTCTTTTTTATTCTTTTTTTTTTTTTTTTAACACAGAGAAATGTGTTTTCCTTTCCCCTTATACTCAGAAGACAGTTTTACCACACATTTCCAAAAAGTTGAAGCTTCATATAGAGGCCAGGTGTGGAAATTTTTAACCTGAATGGTAAAAGTTTAAGAGAGTGGTTTAGGTGGGTGACTGACTGAGAAGAGTGGGTTAGGATGGAAATTATTACGCAACATTAACAGAGACATGTAGGGGGATACCACTGAAGTAATAGACGGATTTATTAATGAGAATATGTAACGGAGCATGCCATACCCTTTTAGCAGCTAACAAAAACTCTAACTTTGACTGAATAGTAATCACAGGTCATTTTTTAACCTGGTGAGTGCCCTTGCCTTCTTTCTTCTCTTTTCTTTCTTTTCTTTCATTTCTTTCTTTTCTTTTGTTTCTTTCTTTTCTTTCTCTCTCTTTCTTTCTTCCTTTCTTTGTCTTTCCTTCTTCACTTCTCTCTTCCTGAAGGTACAAGTAGTTCAATGTTCCTTTTTTTCAGTAAGAGAAGGAAAGCCCACATCCCCTGCACAGGGCACAGGTCCTGGGAGAACCAGGACAGGAGATGGCATTGTCCTGGGACAGTCTGGGTCTCGTCTCACTGCCTGAGGCCTTTGAGATACTGGTGTTCAGGTTATCATGCATGAAACAATAAAATAAAGTAAAAAACAGCAACCTTTTTGCCACTATGCCATCAGAACACCACAAAAAAATAGGGGGAAACAGTAAATGAAAATAAGAGATTAGCCTAAGGCTTCTCCTGGGTTTAACTGGTTGTGAACAAAAACTGTTGTCACACCCCTGGAGAAAGTGATGTGAAGGTCATCCTTCCCCAGAGAGGGCTAGACATATTTTGACTGTGAGCATTTGAAAGACCATAGTCCAGGATGCTGTCTACTTAGAGCCATGTGAGGGAGATGGTATCACTGCACACCACCAGCAGCCAGGGGACATCCAGAGAAAGCTCTATTTCAGGTGGACCATGGGTTTGAAAGGCAGATTTGGAAACTGTAAGAGAGTTGTCTCCTGCTCAGGGGAAAGGGCAAATAGCTTGTGATCTTGGTTTTGAACAAGGCAGCAAACGTGCTGGCTGTAGGATGAGCTGCCTCCCTCTGGGGCATTAGCAAACCTTCCTCCAGCTGTTCCACCAGGCTGCAGCCATACACCTCACCCAGCCCCACGGAGGTGTCAGGGCCGAGGGCACTGCTGTGTCAGTGGCATTTCAACCAGAGACACCACACAACCACTCCTGCCATGGCGGTGGGGGGGGGGGGGGGGGGGGGAGAAGGTGGCATTTGGCAGTGCTTGCAAACCCCTTGCTTACATTCACCCCTTGGGGCAGTCTCTGTAAAATGGTGTCTGCACACTGAGAGCACTAATGGGGCCTCCTAAACACCTCAGTTTTAGGCAAAGGAAAGAGACAGGGAAGGGAAGGTTTTCTTCTCTGCAGCTTTCTTTCTTTTTTGACCTATGAATCATAGAGGATGACCATAATTTTTATTTACTTCAGCCAAATTCCACCTTTGAGACTTCGGAAAGAAGACAAAAATTGAGAACCGCCTTGGGGGTCCCCTCGTTCCTGCATGTCGTCTTGTCACCAAGTCAGGTCGAGGGCACAGCACAGGGAGAGGCAGCCCTGGCCTAGGTCTGTGCCTAGCTGCCAGGTCTGTGTCGAGGGATCAGGGGGCCGGGACTTGGCCTGCGGCCTCCTCCTCCCCAGCTGGGCAAAGCAGGGCATGGTACGGGTGCAGCAAGTGAGGCCCTGCAGGTCTGGCTCAGGTGTCAAGCAGAGAGAGGGTGGAGGGCTTCTTCCACCAGGTAAACACTGCAGATGGCACAGATCTTCATGCTCTCTGAATGTATGTGTTTTATATTGTTTTAAGTATCAGCCTGTAAAAATCTTGCTTAAAAGTTAATATTAAGTTAGTCCTGGAAAAAAAAAAATAAAAAATTAGCCTATAACAGATTTATCCTTAAGGCTTTCTCTAAGTTAAATTCGTATTTCGATTCTGTTTTTCGTGTCATTAAGTAAATGAATTTGCAGTTTTTATTTTAATAATTGTTTTATTATAGCTGAGGCTGTCTAGAATGATAGAGGATGAGATTTTTTTTTTTTTTTTAAATTCCTCCCAGAAGTTCAACTGGGAAATCCGAATTTCTTCCCAGAGCCTTCTGCTGTCAGTATTTCAGCAGTGATGGTGCTGGAGAAGCACAGGATAACACAGGATAAGCACAGTGGTCCTTTTCCAAAACAATTGCAGTCACTGGCCCTAACTCCACAAATAACTCCACAAATAATTATACATATGCTAAGCTTCACCACATTAGATGTTTCTGTTAATTGTGATAATGTTACTCACTGGGAACCATTGCTGCTTTCCTCCATGACATTATCAGCACAGCCAGGCTGACAAGCCTTCTCATGCCCCACAGTTGCTCCAGGAAAACCCTCAGAGGGGGGGAATTCGGCCATGCCCAACATTTGACATGGCCTTCCTCCCCAATTTGTAATTAATTGTCTGCAAATTCCCTACTCCAGGAAGAAGCAGTAAGGGAAGATCAAGGTTTGGGGCAGGACAGGAAATGAGCATGCTGACATTGTGGGAGAGATTGTAACCAAAACTGGGGACCTTGACAACTTTGAGAAAGATGCAGATGCGGTTGGAAAGTATAATGACTGGAGGAAGAAGTGGAGATGAGGATAAAAGGGCTGGTGACAGCAGTGGAACGGTAAAGGAAGGGGATGTAAAGGTGCTTGTGAATTAAGGGACAGAGCGCAAACGTACCTTCCTCAAAGAGGAACAAGTGTCTGGGTGTATAAATGGGTAGGAGAAGATGGGTGTATGGGGGTATAAGGTATAAGTTTTATTCTGCTAAGGTCAAAGACAAAAATTCCATGGTTTTATCAGTAGATGGTCTTGGAATTGCGGGGGGGGGAAAAAAAAAAAGAAAATGTACTTAGAAACTTTGCTACTACTGAATACGTTGATAATCAATGAGTGCAGAGCTGGGTAAATACTAACCACCTGAAAATCCCACATATGTTATCTAGAGACAACTACCAAAAAAATGGAGGGGAGAAAAAAAAAATCACTAAGCTATCTGAAATGTAGTGCAGCTAGGCACAGAAACTGGTCTGAGAGTTTGGTTTCTTTTTGTCTTTGGATATTAGTCTCAAGAAGTGGAGGAAAGGAATATCTAGGAACTAAAACTAAAGAAGACTGCTTCCGTCCCAGTAGCCACCATACTCTTTGGTATGAACACCTATAGTAAACTGTATGCATAGTGTTTTGAACTCCAGCAGACGATACAAGCAGTGGGTTATTTGATTACTGCCTTGCTATTTTTAAGCTGTGTAGGTAGGAGCTGGAAAAAGAATTGCTCAGATAAAGTGTATGACTAATACTTTGATGTAATGTAGGCTTACATTGTTGTGGCCTAAAGCCTTACCTCATCCAAAGACATGATCAAGATCAGGCTGAAAAAAAGTTCCTGAAGAGAGAGATGCCTGTCCTTATTTAGCATTCTGATGTCTGGTTATATATTCTGGTTTATTTAAGTTAGGACTTGATCTAATTGTGATGTGGCCAACCAATAGAAAGGCTGTTGCTGCTTTTATTGGGCTTGGAACAGGCCCATTCACTAGCATGCAAGTCTGCACTGAAATTGGAGCCAAAGGTATAATATCATGCTATGACACCGATTGATAAGGAAGACTGCCCAATTAGTTTCTCACTAAAGTTACTGAATTCAAGCAGTGAAATCACTGGAGCAGTCATTCTGTTGCAAGCTGTGCAAATAAGTGCAGTCGTTTGATACTGGGAAAGGAAAAAAAAATCAAGCAAGTGATTGATAGTTAGATGTTAGGTAACAGAGAACTGCTTGGAATAGTTCTTCCATGGAAAACTCAGTTATTTTTTGAAGTTAGTATGCCTTCATAGCTAAATAAATTCAAGGGAAAAGATACCAAATGTGCTAAAATCTCCTTGCTTTCTATTTATCCTACTACTCTTCGGAAGAGGAAGAAAGTGAATATGAATATGTGAGTGAATTGTCATACTGAAATTTGATGTCCTAGTGATCTTAGATGTCTTTTATTTTCAAAGAAATGCCCTGCAAGTAAAGATGTTAAAGTGAAACATTGTCTTCTGTTTGCAGATATCTAAAAGCACACAGAAAGGTTTCTCGTGTGAACTCAAGCAGATAGCTTAGAGCTTGACAAGAAAGATCATGTCAATGAATGTATATTGAGTAGCCATTGACATCTCTCTCTTTAGTCCACCAGTATTTCCCTAGCCCATTGAAAATGAAGCATGTGATTAAGACAGCTTTTGATGCAAATAAGAGACTGATCATTAAGGGACTTTAACCTGGGAAGTGGAATCTAGTCCTCACAGGTAGAAGAAAAGTTTTATGTTCTGGCAGAGTCCTGTAAGTATTTAGTTATCAAGAAGGTCGCTCAAATTCTGCAGAGAAGCTTCACTAAGACCCCTGATTTGGAGCTAGGGAGTGCACTCTAGAGGGCAGGGAAGGGGGTTGGCCAGGAGAGTGGTTTCTCCTTGTAGGTAAAATGCCTTACGCTCTCCTACCTTGAGGTTGTAGCTGAACTCCCCTCCTTGGCAGTTTTTACATGTTCTAGACAGCTTCTGCTTTCTGTGGAGTCCTGTGCAAAAGCACCTTATTTCTCTGCATGAATGGTGTAGTGATTTTGGGTGGTTAAGTCAGAACAGTAAACTCTGCTAGACTGAAATATGAGCATTGCAGCACCATTGTTCTGTAATTCTGTCGGTTCATCTGTGTGTCCTAATTCTCCATCTGGTGATAGAAGTACTTCCTGGTATTGGATGTTTTTTGCAGAGATCCTAATTCCTTCCTGGGGGCTTGCAAACCAAAACTAGACTACAGATGTTGGATAAATGTCCTAGATAGTGACTCATTTCAGTTGGGTACACAATAAGGAGTAGCATGAAATTTTAAAGATCAGTCATTTGTGTCTAGTAATGAATACATCTAGTTTCAAGATTACTGACATAAGGGCATCTGTGTTTCATTCTAGAGCAGAGAGAATCAAAGTAATATAAAAGAACAAGAGAAAAAAAAAAGATATATTTAGCAGTAACTCATTTCTCTTAATTTGACTACGAAAAAATTACATATTTATGCAAAGCACAAATACCCAGGGCCACCCAGCTTCACTACTGACCTAAACAGCTGGGGCTTCCCATGAAGCTGTTTTGATATGCACTTTGCCTTCCCGTATGATCCATTCTTGTCTTGATCCATCCCATGTGATCAAGCTGGTTTGCATCCCTCTGAACCAGAGTGCCAAAGAAAGCCCAAAATCTTTACATCAGAGGAGACTTAGGTTGCAGTGGATCAGCCAGGGAAAGCAGGCTGGGAAGTACTGTGTAGAGTAGGTTTCTTCCTACTAGTAGAGTGAGTCAAGCCTGGTGCAAGCTGAATGGACCCTGTGCACGGCACTTGGGATGCGCTGTGCATGACTACAGCCCTAGCTGTCCCTTGATTCAGTCACCCAGTACCAACAAAACCAAGTCAGCATGAGCTTCATTTGACATGGGCTGTACAGCTCTGCCTCGAGTGCCAGAGGCAGCCAAAGGAAGCCTGTGCTGGAGTCCAGCCATTGTTGCTGCACTGCTGAGCTGAAGGTGCTTTGGTTGGCTCAGCCCATGCTAGAGGGCTGTGTCTCCACCTGCAAATGCTAACATACCCTGTGAGTTGTTAGAAGGGCTGATGAGCCCCCGTATAACAGCAGATCTGGCTTACTGTCAGTCATTCCTCCTAGGCATACTCTAGCGTGATCAGACCCAAGTCCAGAGCCCGTATTACAGAATGTCAGCTGAGTTGGAAACATACTGCTGTATCAGAATGAGGTGTGCTTATTATATATTTGTTTTATCTCTGAGATCTGACTTCTTTTTGTCGTAATGCTTGTTCTGGGTAAATCACATGAATAGAAGCTCTTGATGATGAATTTTCCTAGTCCTATTTCTAGTTTTTAAATACAAATTACCTCAAACTGCCTCTCTTTTTAAGATAACTAGACACAAGTTTGGAGTTGATAGTGAGTAGTGTAGTGTTTTGTCTCTATATATATTGAAAAGGAGAGAATTAATGAGGAAAGGCATAGTTAAGAGGTTCCTAGGACATTTATCTGAGCCCTGTCTACATTTTGATAGCAGAAATCTTTCAAAATCCTGCTACTTACTGAGATTCTCACTACTTCCTTCTTTCAGACAGCCTGATATATTTCTAGAAAAATCTTTCCCACCATATTTTTCACATATACTTCCTATTCCAAACCACGAAGAATGCAGCACAGATTACTTCTTGATAAGTTTGTGTACAGGAAAGCTCTTTGGCCTTTCTTTTCAGGGAAATCCCTGCCTTTGTTAAAAAGCAAATGCTCTTCGAGCAGATAGTCATTTACACTTTCAGGGTACCATTGACACTTTATCTAATAACTCCAGGAAGTGACAAGGTACACATAAATGTTAGTATTAAACTTGCAAATTTTTAATATATGAGTGGCAGGCTGTTCTGTCAGTGCAAATTTGAGTGTGGTTTTTTTTTCCCTTCCACAAACCAATAAAACTGCATTTTACCCTGGAGGTATGTAATCAAGTTTGATTATTATTATTTTACATCATGTAGATAAGTATTACTGATAAGCAGAAGTAGAACTGAACAAAGAAAAAGATTCATCTTGGTACTCAGTGTACTTGATCTTAATCTAGCAGATTCAAACCCTGCAATCAAACTTTTGTCTTTGGTTAGATTTACATTTCATCCAGTATCCAGTATTTAAAGAAGGCTTTGTTGAACGTAAATATTGTATATACACTTGTTATAACTACCATAAATACTACTACTAGAGTAGTAGTATACTATAGTAACTACTATAGATGAAGTTTCACAGCATTTCAGTTTGTGTACAACAATACATTTGTTGACTTTAATGTGTTGAAAAGGTGATCTAATTCAAAAGCTTTTTCTGTTTATGAAAGAGTCATATTTCCCTCTTCCATGTGTTTTAACATCCAGCCTTAGCAGCACACAAAGTTCAATATTGTGATTTTCCTGTTCTTAGCTCTCTCAACAAAACTGCTACATGTGAGAACACTTACCGTAAAACAGAGGTTACTGTGCTGAGCATCATCACATTCAAGAATTAGACATAGCTATATAACAAATGGCTTTTAGTGATCGTTACTGTTGCAATGGAGGAAATTACTATATTCCTTACTCAAAACATTCCTACAAAGTCAAACTTGACTACCAACCATACATTTATTCATACAAAAGAAGTCTACAGAATGTAGGTGTTCCCCTTACATCAGCTTATATCCTGTTGACAACTCAAATGACACTAGGCCCATTTATTAGTTTCTGGTGGTTTAACTGACAACTTTTGGCCTCATAAAATGTACTATAAATACTATCTGTAGTACAGCTTTGCTGTTCAGTGGTACACCAAGTGTTCAGATGGCTGAAAATGCTGTTTCCCAATGGGAAATGTGGCATTTGGCGATCGTTTGTTCCAGTTTCCTTTGAGGACATGAAGGAAAGGTTTTACCGATGTAATCCCTGAGTAAAAACAGGCAAAACGATGATTAATACCAAAGCATTGGATTACAGAATGAATGCTAAAGTACAAACTTTATTATACCTGAAAAGAAGATAGGGTGATTGCATACTTTTACCTCTACAGGGAAATGTTTGTTCTTTCCACACACAAGGATGGTGGGAAAATTACATGGGATTGATTTCATGAGTTTGGAAATGGGCCCTAATGTTGAGAATCACTTCACAGCCCGAACTCTGGACGTATTTGGCAGTGTGGATTTAAGAACCTCTTGCTCCCAGCGAAGTCAGTTCTGCCAGTGGTTTCAACACAGAGGGGGTTTGGCTTGGAAAGGACAAGTTATGATATAATGAAGTCCCACCGTGGGGTGAAAAAAAGTGGACTTGTTTTCCTCTGGAACAGGATAGTTTGTAGGGAGAAAAGAAAAAACAGCCTGTGCAATTATTCCTCTTGATTCCTCTGCAGAGCTATTCAGAAAGATTATAAAATGCAAGGGTTATAGAAAATACTCTCTTCAGCCCAGAGAAGGGGAGACTGAGGGGAGGCCTCATGGCAGCCTGCAGCTCCCTCACGAGGGGAGCGGAGGGGCAGGCGCTGAGCTCTGCTCTCTGGGGACAGCGACAGGACCCGAGGGAACGGCATGGAGCTGGGACAGGGGAGGGTCAGGCTGGGGGTTAGGGAAAGGTTCTGCACCCAGAGGGTGGTCGGGCACTGGGACAGGCAGTGGTCATGGCACCGAACCTGATGGAGTTCAGGAAGTGTTTGGACAATGCTCTCAGATGTTTGGTTTAATTTTGGTGTGGTCCTGTGTGGAGCCAGGAGTTGGACTGGATGATCCTTGTGGGTCCCTTCCGACTCGGGGTATTGCATGTTTCTAGGAGCCTATGATTCTAAGTTTAGCCAACGTAAGATTAACACTTTGCTGCACATTAATATCACTTTTCCAGTACCTACATTCACCATCTTCCTCATCTGTAGAGATTTTATAATTGGTCTTTTGTTCTTCTCACCCTTCTCAAGGACAGGAAGATTCTAGAGCTGTGCTCTTATAGGACCTTAGGCAGCGTGTAGACCACTTGGTGACTATCAGCTAAACTTGACATGATGTAGGAATCACAATTATATTGAGTTCCTCCAGGCCTTTCTAGAGAGTTCGTGCCTGCATAGAGAAAAGAGTTCCAGATTAGAGCCTGAACCAAAAGCAGAGAAAAGGAGGCCATAACCTCGCCTGGTGGCAGCGGGCAGACAACCACCTGGCATTGGTGGGCCGCAGATGCTGGTCACCCAGAGGCAGCCACCACACGCGCCGCCTCCCCTTGGAGTTTCTTTTTTGTGTGACCTTTCCCTGCCTGCACGTATTAACCAGGCATGTGACAATGTGGAGGTAGCAGCTTGGGTGGGCTCTATGTTTTCCTTGGGAAGATTTAACCATCATTTGGAAAAATAAGTTTAAACTCTCATGTCTAGATGCAACGAACTGAAACAGTTAAATGCTGGTCTCAGAATAAGACATGAGACCACAAAACCTTTTTTTTTAAAGCCTCAGAGTAATAGCCTCACTGCTGAAGCAAACAGAAAATGTGTTGCCTGTGCAGATAAGAGAACCTCAGAGTACCTTTGAAACTGTGACTCAGCACATTGAAGTTACTACTGATTTACAAGAAGGTGCTGACTCATTTACTAATTGTATGTCAATGGCAATCAAAAAGTGTCACTCTTTTTCTCTGGAAAGACTTAGACGTTACTATTGGTAGTGATCATGAGCAAAGAAAGGTCAGAAAAGTTTTTTAGGAAGGCAAATGATTCTGCTCTCTCCAACACTGGTTGGCCCATGTTGGGAATTACAGACAGCTTTCAGTAACAAAACTAATCATTAACAAGAGGGGTGCTGGAGAATATTTGTTTGATTCTGGATGCTTGGGTTTTTGCAGGGTGGTAAGGAAAGTCTTTAATTTGAGCTTGATCAAACCTTGGATGTCATCCTGAGGCACCATTAGAGAAAAGGAAAGAAAGGAGTCAGAGACAGATTTGAATTATTATTCCTGCTGCTGGTTTTTTTTTTTTTTTTTTTTTTTTTAGGTACACTGACTGTTTAGATCAACAATCAGCTTTTTTTCTTCTTCACAGCAGCAAAAAGGTAATGTATGTCCCTGAAGAGATCTACTGAATTCAGTAAATGTCTATTCCAATGCATTTGTTAAGGTTTTTATGTGAGGTTAATGCTTTTCCATCAAAAGTAACTTGCTAAATATGAGTTATTTTGTTCAGATTTCCTAACAGTGCATGCACTAAAAAGGCAGGGAAATGCAAATTAAGCAGCCATTAGTATCCAGACAGTCAGTCCCAGTTGATGTAATATTCAGCATTGTGCTCTGATTCTATCCAGGACAAGTGATGCTGCACTTCCAGCCACCCATAGTGCAAACCTCCAGTTACTTCCACACGCCCAAACTGACTCCAGCTTCAGTAATACGAAATGGCATATGGCTGATGCTGTGTGAACACAGTGTTCCTGGGAGTTTTGAGTTCAGCATTCAAATTGGAAAGCAATTCTAGGGAATCCTCCGTCACCTATGCCTTGCTTCCTAATTTCATGTGTCCTTACAGCTTAAATACCTGTTCAGTAATTTTGGAGTCTTTGTGTGGTTTCCTCATCTTTTAGTAGAGAATTCAATAGGATGGATGCCAGAGAAGCATTGCACAGAAATGTTGGCTAAACGTTTTGAGCTTTGTAGGACTGGTAAGGGCACTTCTTAAGATCAACATTGTGTCTACATGAGATCTGCTATTCACTTCATGTACAAGAATGTCACCCTAACCAGCTCTTAAAAATGCCTTGAAGAGAGATAAGCTTGTTTCAGCCAAAGGGTTACCTGTAAAAGCACTCCAGGAATCTGGAGTGCAGACACAGGTTGAACTAGTATTGATACAACCTTCTCAGATCTCTCAAGATGGGAACAGATGGTGCAGCTGCCCAATGCTCCCTCACCAAGAGTCTCTAAAAGATATTTACATCAAAATCACGTATATTTCTCATCAATTAAACCAAGGCAGGGCAGGTATGGAAACCATGAGCAATGAGCAATTTGCAAACATTGCATTCCTCTGGGCCAATGTATGTGCCTCACACATGGGGAAACTGTCTCCTCAGCAGAGTTGGGTAGCAGATTCAAAGTACTTGCTTTGCACCTCACAGAGTAGGGCTCAACCCTGAGTTTCCCATATTCTAGCTGAGCATTTTATTTAATATGTGTAAAAGGATCTTACTACCTTCATTTTTTTCTTTTGTTTAGGCCTCACTGTGCTAAGAGCTGTTGACAGAAGTAATATAAATACTGTCATGACTTGGCAGGAGTGAAGTGCTCAGCTGCTCAGAGGAATCAGGACCCTAGCAGTTGTATGGTATGCCTGGAGGACTGGGGTTTTTCTGGAAGAATCAGAAGTACCCATAGGTTTAGGCAGCTGCTGGGTGGATTGGATGCCACTGGCACCTAAATACAGGATTCACGTGCACCTCTTGTGAGAGTAGTCCAGAGTTTTTCTACGTTGCCCTGCCAAAATGCCTCAAGTCTAACCAACTGAGAGATAAGAAGCTAGGTCACTTTTTATGACTTTTTCTTACTGTTCCCTGAAGGGTTAATTAGTATATAGCAATAATAACTGCTTGGTCTGTTTACAGTACTTTTTGACGATAAAGCCCAACATTAGTTTTACAAATAGGGAAACTAAGGAAAAAGGCAGATATTTGCCCAAATTCACACATTTAGTGAGGCTTAACACTAAAGGCAGCTCTGCGTTGCCTATTGACTTTTCTTTCCACATGCCCCCAAAGTCCTTCTTTGGAACCCAATACTTAAATTAAAGTTGCCTGTACTGCACATTCCCAAAGACTTGTACTAACTAAAAATGAGGAACATCACTGGAAGAAAAGAAAAACAAAAGAAAACAAAAAAAACACTTTCCATTGAAATCGGAAGGAACTTGGACAGCAAATGCACTGGAGCATCAATTTTATCCAAAATAAATGTAATTATTAAATAAAATAAATAAAATAAATTTATTTATCAATTTTATCCAAAATAAGATAAATAAAAATGCACTTTCCCATGAGTACTATATATGTGCTATATAACTGTAGTTGTATAACTGCATGGAATTACACAGCCACACAATACAAAATATAATCAACTAATCCACTATGAGAGATATATATAGCAGAAGACAGTCTCTCATTGAAAGTCTTTCATGCTCACGTATATGATAAGTCCCAGATGCTGTGATCTTCTCTGCATTTGGTTTTCATGGGATTTTTTAGGAGGCAAGAAAAAGGGGAATCATAGCCTGCCTCCAAGTCCTTAGAAGAGTCACAGATATACTAATAAATTTAGTATTAAAATTAATTCTATATTAAATTCAGAGCATAAAAATTTATTCTGAGGAAAGGGAAAAAAAGAAGATCAATTTAGAGGTGTACCAATGTCCTCTTTCCAGAAGTTATTCTGAGAAAACTTATTAAGCACTGATTTTTGGATCTGACCTGTAACGTATTGCTCAGGTGTCTGGCAATAACAAAGTTTATGCCATCATGCCCCTGGCTGTCTCTTCCTATGGCAAATTTACTCTTTTTTTTTTTTTTTTCCTTTGTTGCCCATCATGCAGTATTTCAATATTGTCTCTTTAAATATGTGAGTTCTGCTGTGGCTCTTGCAGTGCTTTTAACTCTGCTAGTTGTCAGGAACTGCTCTACACAGCAGCTAAAGCCTAAAACTTTCATATGTGCTTTGAAAGCAGTTAGTTACAGCCCTGTGGCTTCTGCACATTGTTTTTGTCATAGGAAGACCTAAAGGCACAGCATATTTTCTCCTCTAGTGGTCTGCTACTCAGCCTTTTCATTCTCTCTTCTTTTGAAAATCTTCTGCCTCTGCTTCCTCCTCAAGGTGTTTCCTCCCCACGTCCCTTGCCCATATTTTCCCACTGCGTCTTGCAGCATTGGATCCAGTGCAGGAGGCAGTAAAGCTGCTGTGGGAACAGGAGAAACTACCACCAGTACCCCAGTCATGGAGGGTCCCTGCAGAGAGGGGGATTCTCTGGGGAGGATCCGCAAGCACTCATGGCTCCCTCATGCTGCGCATGTGGTATCAGGGGTTGCAGATGTCTTGTTGGAGGAACATCTGCTTGAGGAATAATGTGGTGGCAATTCAGAGCTTACCTTGCTCTACTGAGCTTGTTTGGCTGATGCCTTGCTGCTGAATTTTGCTTTCCCTACTCTTTCACATGGTCTTTATGTGACACTTACGCAGGCAAAAATGAGGTGTAGCTCGCAAAGAGTTTCCAGAGTAAGAGTAACGGGGGGGTGCACGAGGGGAGGTGTTTCCTGGAGATTAGTTTATAGCTGGTATGACTCAGTGCTGATAAGATCAGCTTATAACAGGGTAGCTGATCATGATTTCTGAAAAAAAAAAAAAAAAAGTGCAATTTTATGTCTTGCATTTTTTCTTAGAGAAGCCATAACACTGTTGCAGTCAGCAGCTGATGATTTTAAAGAATGAGTCTTCAGCATCCATGTATTGCCTTGCCTTTGTCACCCAGGTCACTGAGGTGACATGGTTAACGTGCTTACATACGTAGCATATCTATGCTTCTGAGAACGTCTGCGCCCTCGCTCTGGTCTGCAGGTCACCGGAAAGGCTTTTGCTTTCTACCTCAAGAAAATGAGTTATGTTCAGAGACAAGGGTGCAAACTCAGGCTGCCTCGGAGCAGGGCAGGGTCCTCTGCAGATCCAGGCCAGGCCTCCTTCTCCCTCAGCATCACTTCCCCTAGCACTGTGCATATGAAGTGAGTGGTTAAAGCTCTCTGTGTAACACTGACAGAAGGAAGCTCAGACTGGGAAAGGATTTGGTGAAGTTGGTGGCAAAATTCACTTAGTTTCAATGGGAGCACATCTGGACCGTGAGAGCAGTCACCACCACATTTTGCTGGTATTGCTACATTAGTTAAGGGTGAGAAACTAACCACAGCACTGCCACAGATATATGCCAGGGTGCTGCAGACAGCCACCACCATCCCTCTTCTGGCGACGTCTGTGGCGTTTGAGGAAGGTGGTTTAGAAGTGCTAGCACAAGGACTCCGTCAGCAGAGGCTGTTTGTTGTACAGCTGAAGTATTTACAAAGTGATCAAAGGAATTTTGGAGAAAGTGGCAGCTAAAAAGAAAAATGTGAATTTCTGTTGCTGAGAGAAAATACCTCTGCAAAATGTCAGTTTCTGGTAAATACCTGGGAGCACGGAGGAGGTGGGACAAAGATGGCTGAAAAAGGAAAAACAGAAAATATGAAACACTCCAAATTTTGCAATCTGTTATTAAAAACCTTTTGGGTTGTGCATGTGTGTGTCTTCTCACTAGTTCCTCAGGAGAAAAACAGTGTTCCCACTAAGATCTGTACTTGCGTGGTACTGAGAGAATTAGTATTATGTGATATGTATAGCAAATACTGGTGAAGATACGCTCTAAACAACAACTTCAAATTTAGGGCAATGCATGGCACACATAGGTACCTTTTCCCTTTGGAGGCCATAAAACATTGAGTTCATAATTAAAGGCCATATGGAGAAGCATAATGGTTACAGCTTAACAGTAGCTCAGCAGACAGGTGAACTCAGAAGTATTTACGGTAAGACTACCAGTGCTTTGGAAGGGCAGCTGTGCTCATGAGGCACATCTGAATGCACTTCCTACCCGCTGGGGAGGAATGTTCTCAGCTCCCACTCGCTGCCCACCCCGGTGATGCGAGAACCGCTTGGGCACTTTGATATATTTAGCCAAGGCTCGGTTCTCTCCTGCCCAGGTCAGTGGGAGGTGCTGAAACCAAGGTGGGGGAGGAAATGAGGCATGTGGGAGTAAGGTGGTGCATCCTAAAGCTGGGAGGCACTGGGAAGAGGTGGGTCAGCCTCCTCCTGCAAACCTCACGGTGGGAGTGGAAGGCAAGGAGGTGATGCAAAGAAAAACCAGCTAGTGCTCGTGTGGAGGTGGAGTGGGGCATTTGCTTTGGGTGGGAAGCTCGATCTGTGTGAATGAAGCTGCAGGGGGAAGGTGGGACTGAAGGAGGCGGGTTAGAGGAAACTGTGAATACGTTGCAGCTCCGCTTTGTGAGCTGGCAGGGCGCGCGCTGGGACCAGCTCCATACGGGCCGTGCGGGAATGACGTAGAAAAGAGTCACAAATTCCGCTAGCCATATGTGATAGAAAAGTTCCCATGCCTGAAAGCTTTCTCATAGCTTGGTTAATATTTCACTTGTAATAAGTGTTATTATTGTCATCTTAAGAGTTGATCGGACAATATTCCTCAGCTCTAAGAACTTCCCTCCCTTCAAGCTGAAATCTGATAGTGGAGAAGGACACATTTCAAATGAATGCTTTTCTTTCTGAACAGGTTTTTTGTTTGGGGTTTTGTTTGTGGTTGTTGGTTGTGGTTGTTCGCTTTTTTTTTAACAAAGTAAAAGTTTTAAATTGAAAGTTTTCTACCTGCATTAATGGTTGATTCTTATTTGAACTGGGTATCTCCTAGTTTGAAGGGACAAATGCTTCACAAACAGGTACAGAGAAAGAATCCCTGCTCCAAGAATCTCTCTGCCTTTGAGGATCAGAGAAACCATGCATCTATTCCAGGGGAAAATGAGTGGTGTGTTAATACTTTTTAAATAAGGATTTTGAATTAAAGACGCATTAAACAGTGAAGCTGGAGGGGAAAGCTAGCACAGTTTGAATGGGAACTGCAATTTATTCTCACTGTAGATAAGTTTGATGGATAATCATGACCACTGAACAAGGAACTTCTATGTAGCCTGGCATGTGGTATTCAGAAATAAATTCTTTTTCTTAGGTAGATGAGATTCCTTCTGTGGGGAAGGAATGTGTATCATTGTAATTTTACAATGGGAAAATGCTTGTGATCACAGAAGAAAAGCTAAGTGAGGAATGACACAGGTTTTATTAGCTGAAAAATGTTTCTTTGCTGGTTTCTTTTAGCATTCAAGGAATGTTTGTGAGCTGATATTTCAGCCAGGCTCCATGGGGTTGGATAGCACCCACTTTGAACTCAAGGAACCTTAAGTATCTTTAAGATGGAGAACAGGCAAAATGTGGGTATCGTATTTCAGAAGGATATCTGTGTCTTAATTACATGATTTTTTCTTTCATATCCAATGAATGAAAAAAAAAAAAAAAAGAGTTGGTATACTGGACAAAACATTATGTTTTGGAATTACGAGAAAAAAAGGAAAAAATAGGGTGGAAAAGAGGAACTATTTTATTAGGTTGCAACTTGCATTCTTTATTTGGCATCTATTTCATTACCTCCTATTTCCTGCCTATAGCGTAATGTCCTCTCTTTTCCTGTTGCCCAAGCATTTTACAGAACATGTCTTGCATGTCTGTTGGCAATCAGGGACAATTTGACATTCTCTGCTATTTACATGACAGGTCTTTTTCAGAATAGCCCACCCCATGAGCAGAATGCGTCTCCCCCTTTCCATCACTGCATTATGCGTTTAAGAGCAGCATAAGTTGTCTGCAACTAATTTTAAGGCTACGGATCCATTTGTGTGCACTCAGACCAAGCTACCATCCTTGGCCATTTTCCTTTTGGGAGTCACCAGGTGCACTTGACAGCCTGTGCCACTCCCAGTACCACAAGGATATGACTTTGTGCCAACATCTTCCAATTGTGAGTTTTAATCACCAAAATTTCAACAAGCTGTAAGGTCTCCTGCAATTGCTCTGCATATTTCAGAGTGTTTCAGGAGCAGTCTGAACAGATTGCTTATGCGAGACCAAGGGACATGTCCTCTAGCTCATGCCTGACACATTTCCAGACGTAAAGATAAACTGTAGTCAGTTTTTGACATCCTCTCTCAAACCTGCGGGGGTGGCTTTGTCTCCCCTTGCAGACCCAGTGCCCTCTTGGGCACAGCTCCGTGCCCGGCAGGCAGCAGGGCACGCTTTCTGTCCTGCAGATGCTTTGCCACCTCGGTTCTCCTCTCCCACCTGGCACTTGCTTGCTCTTTCCTGGCCCCTACGTGAGACACAGACGCTGTCGCAAGATAATACACCCACTCTCCTTTTCCACAGTCCTCTGTTTCTTAACCTGGAAGGCGTGCCCTGCTCGGTATCTGCCGTCACTACTGGCTTAGCTAGGCATGGCCTCAACCGTGTATCAGAGCACTTCTGTTTCAAACCCATGCATTGATGCTGTTTGGGTCTATGCAGCAGGGATTTCTTCATGATCCTTTCTCATAGGCAGTGACCTGGCAGACACACCACTTCTGAGCTCAAAGGAAGGATGATCTTCTTTTCCTTCCAAAGGAAGGATCTCCTTCTCTGGAGGTATTCAAGGCCCGTCTGTACGCCTACCTGGGCAGCCTGCTCTAAGGAATCTGCTTTGGCAGGGGAGTTGGACCCGATGATCTTTCGAGGTCCCTTCCAACCCCTACAATTCTGTGATTCTGTGACTGAAACTATTGCCCAAATCTATCCCTTCTCTATCTATTTTTCAGGTGTCACCAAGCAGGTGCTCAGTATCTCACCCTCTCATCTCAGCTTGTCATCTTCTTTGGCATTACAGAGAAGATACAAGTATCTTATCATGGGTAACAATCAGTGACTTCTTTTTGATAATCAGTGGGTTTGGGTCAATGCAGCTCCATAACGAACATAATATTTACTGACTGACAGAAGTTTTCTGAGTTCAGTGACGCATTTCTTGACAGCTTTGGCAGTTTGTTCTGCAGGAGCTCCAGTTAAGGCCATGAAGTGAAATATTTCCTTTGTCATTTCCACTCCTGCCTTATGTCGGCATTTTTCCTTCCATTTTTCACCATTTGTTCCACAGTACATGCACACGACTGTCACACACACTGTCTTTGCCAGTCTCCATTTGCCTTGGTACCAGGGCCTCCTTTTTTTTTTTTTTTTAATCTGGACTGAGTTAATCCCTATTAGGGTTTGTTTTGTGTCTTCTTGATCAGTAACGATAAACTTGTTAATTGGAATTCATCTAGAGTAAGGCTCGTTTCTTGTACGACTAAAAATTAAGAAGAGTCTCTTTAATGTCTCTGTGTGAATGGTAGCGTGCTTAGGCACCTAACATAAGGATCTAGTCTGCTATTTTGGCTTTGGTTTTCAGGTAATAATAACAAAACCCAAATCCTGTGACTCAGATGTCTAATTCTGCCCATGGTCACTGTAGTGGTCAAACGGAGCTACGAGGATTTCCTGCTTTTCAGGCACTAATCCTGGCAGTGCTCACTACAAAACTGCTGTGCTGATTATTTAAGTAACAGCCCATAGGCCCTGAGCTGTAAGAATATTTTAAAGAATTAATATAGGGCTTTCAGGTGTTACTACAGAGAACAAGAAGCTGTGGTACCCATAGCTAGAGAAAATGATATTTTTTGTAATGTACAGAACATCTGTTAATCACCAAAGATTCACGAATTACTAGGAGGTGGAACTTAAAAATAATATATAGTGGGTTCTACTAAAGCCCCCAAGTTCTCCCTCTTTAAAGCTACTTTCTGGGGAAGGAGAGATGCAGTATACACTCACATGGGTAAGTCCATACTTTTATTTTGCTTACATAGATGTTAATAGATACCTTCTCACTTACTTTTCTTGTTAAATAAAGTGATTAGATGGGAGAAGTGCTCGTGTGAGGATGTGCAGAGTGACTTATTATCATGACCGTTTTCCAGGCAGAATCCTAGCGAAAAAAAATCTTATATTCCATAGATCCATAGATGATATCACTTTACATATCAGCTAAACTATCAAATGCCACTTTAACATGGCTTACCTGTGTAAACTTTTTATTATTTATTTTTTTAACACCATCTTGGATAAAAATTTTGTAAAGAAACAATTCTGCCACCTTATGATCATACAATTTTTAAGATTACTTTCATAATCCTGTCATGCATGAAATGTGCAGAACTTGAATACATGGACTTTAGCTGAGTGAGATTTATGCCCAGACAGTAAGGGTGATGGAAATGGCCCTCTAAGCGTATGCCCAGCCCTTGCAGCTGGGCAGCTTTCAGGGGTGAATCCTCCTGCCTTTGACCCCTATTGGTGCTAGAAGGAACATGCAGGCGTGAGTTCGAAATGATCGGGCCTGAGAATAGAGACTGAAGAACAAGAAATTCCCGTTCATCGTTCACCGGAGGATTCTGTCTCTTTGGCTCCTGTTCACCTGGAACATCAAGTACCTTGGAGGGAGAGAAATACCATGGCAATAAAGGGTGGAGGAGGAGGGCTGTAGCTATATATGCTTTTTTTTTCCATAAAAGTACACCAGCTGAGTGCAACGATAGGAATGCAGGGGTCCTGAATAAAACAACCTCCCTTGTCCCTTTTGAACTGTATAAGCATGGATCTTTGGGTAGAGCACCTATTGTATTGAACAGTGAGCAGCTGCTGCTGACATACAATTGAGAACTGAAAGCTATTTAGAGAAATAATTGCTTTAGTTTCCAAGATGCTCCTGGAAATGAGATATAAATTTCTCATTATAGTCTTACCTGGCAAAATACAGTATGTTCTAAACAATAATTAAAAATTCTTAAATTAAAAATTCTTAAAGAAGGTGAGTTTGTCTTCCAGGTTTGTAATGGAGAAAAAAAAAAAAGTAGGAACAAACAATCCTCTTGTACAGGGGAGAATAGTAATCGCGTCCTGTTCTCTCACTGGAGTGCGAAATGGAACACCTGTGCTCGTCTTCTCTGGAATAATGCTTGGGAGCATATTCATCACCTGGGGTATTTTTCCTTGAAAAAAGGCAGCTGAAAAAGGAAGAGCGAGAATCTGGATACCTTTATTTTTACAGTCTGTCCCACAGGATATGATGTAGAGTGTTTTATTGCTTAAATTTCCTGATTAACTAGTGCATTTAAGTAATTCTTCTGTAAGTTTTCTCTTCTCAAATTGCTTTTAAGGGATAGTGCTTTTAAAATGCACCCAAAAGTACAAGTTTTGTTCAAAAGTGTAGGCAGCTAGCATATTTCTTGCATCTTGCTATTAAAATCCCTTCTTTCTTTCTAATGCTGATGATCTTCAGGTTACTTTTTCAGAATGCCAAAACTGACAGCAAACACTGTAGAGGAACACAGGTAAACACACAAAAAGTCATCATATAAATATTGACTTAGAGTCACTTCCTAAATACTATCTAATACTGGGAATCAGGACATTGGTTAAGAGGTTACTAATTCTGAGAATTCATCTCCTGCATTTTATAGTTAAGAATTTCTTCCCTTTTTTTGTACTTCACAACAAAGATTGTAACACTTGCAATCTCCCTTCTAAGTGTGGTTGCAGGACTAATAATCTTCTCTAAGGTAGTTCAGTTAAAAAACAAACTTTCCTTACATGCAACCAAATTCTGAACTAACCTTATACATGCTACCATTTCTATATCAAACAAGCATTGTAGGACTTCACCTTCTACCTTTTCTTTTTCTTATTTCCCCTTTTCCTACTACTCAAGATACATAAAAATTGAGAACTGTGGGATTAAACCATGAGCAACAAGATTTATATCCAGAATTTTAACTTGCTCACACAGCTGTCCTTTTAAAAGTCCTTATCTTAAAATGAAAATCCCACAGTGACTTCCTAGCAATCCTGTCTTACACTGAGCGTTCACCCATTTTTTTTCCAGAAGTATGTCTCAATGACAGGCCTCATGGTTCTCAGCTGAAATGAAACCTTGTGAGTGAAAAACACCAGTTTTGTCCAGTAAAATGAGGAACGTTCAGCCTTAACCTCATCTCTTAACCTGCAGTCTGAAAGCCATGCAGAGCTGGGAACATCCTTGTGCCACATGGAGCACAACCATTGCCCCCAGTGTTTAGCATACAGGAGTCATAAGAACTGCTGTGTTGTCTTCCTCCATACAGTGAGCCTTTTGCGTGGTAATGGCCAAACACTGGAGCTGGCAGAGGCCTTCAGAGGCTCCTCTAGGGTGAGGACTGGCTGGGGAGGAAGCCTTAATGTGTCCTGTCTGGATTCAGTTCTTTGAGATTCCTTTAAGTGCAAATCCTGCAACATTGTTCAAATGAACCAAACCTAAAGACAAACAAGAGGCAGAAAATCTCCATGTAGTCTAGGTAAGGTGAATATACACTTTAAAAATGTCATCAGAAAAGCCATCTCCCACTGCAATGCATCCTGTTTCTGTGATGCTGTTTTGGAGAAGAGCAGCAACTACTCCTGTTTAGGAGTACAGCATCGATATCAGTAGATCTTAAGAGCTGTTGCTCCCCTGTGTCATATATCAAAGCATAAGTAAGTTCCTGGAAAAAAAAAAAAAAAAAAAGAAAAAAAAAAAACAGACGATAATAATACATTTCTATTGGTCGTCTGAGTTATGAGATCTCTTTTGATAGCTGAAATTGAACTCGTTTCCACCAATGCAGACAAATGAGATGGATGTCTCACTCATAGCCTATCTCAAAAATTTCTGGAGAATTATTTCCTTCTGTAAGTAAAGTCAGTCTCCTCAGCGACTCCAAGTCTAGATAGGACAAGCAAGGTAGAAAATGTTTTGGAGTCCTGGTAAGTCTCCTTTGCCAGAGCTTGATGCAAGCTATGTGATGAAAGAAAACTAAGAGAAACGTGTGCAGACAGTTATGGGAGGTTGGTCCTGAACAGGGAAAATTGAAAGGAAACTTGGTCTTAATCTAGTGACAGGAAGTTAACCTAGCAGCTCTGTGAGCTCTGGTTAGCTTGAAAATCTGTTAGCTTACCACCTGTCAATCCTGTTCTGTAATTTCTTTGTAATTTTTTATTTTTAATCTCTCATAGTGTTGGGACATATTGCAGGGGTGCCTGTAGGGGTGGTGAGTTGCATTAGCTAACAGTGAAAAGTGTGGGTGACCAGCACCTCATAGTTTGGGGCTCTTCTACCAAGGCTTTAATGACTGGAGACAGTGAGCAGGTGGAGACTGTTTTCACTACAACCTGACTAGGAGTGCGGAGTGCTTTGAGTGATGTTGATAGGAGGAAGAAAGCTATAAATCCACCCCTGTACCTCACAACCCTAGTAGCAAAACGGCATCGATTTTCTTGGAACTAAAGAAGGCTCAGGAGCAATTAATGTATTAGCAAGCTGGTCTATAATTACCCTAAGAACTAGTTTGAGGTCATTATTACTGTTACAAAATGTAATAGCCATATTACATAAGCATAATAACAATAGTACATCTCTGAATGGTTACAGATTGCTTCTTTTGACAGCTGTGGTAGAAAATGGATCACTGGATGGTCATGAAATGAATATTTTCCCTAATCAGAATGGAGAGCTTTATTACCCTTATAATTACTTGTTTAGCAGTCACTTATTAATTTTTTTTTAGGTCCATGAGTAATAAAATAGGCCTGTTTATTAAATAACATTTTAATTAGGAATCATTTTTAACATGTGCCAAGTTCTTAATGTTTTCTCCCATGCAATTACGTAGATGAATGCTTGTATTTCTGATAACTTCATTGACACCATCAGCCAAACTAAGTCTTCCCTGGTAGGGAGCTCATATAAAATAACAGGCTCCATATGCCTTAGCTTCTCCAAAACAAGTAATTTTCAACATATGTGATAGAATATTGCTTATTCTATTTAATAGCTTTTGCAGCCTCCCCCTAGGTACTGTGTATTTACAGTTTGTTTGAATTCAAATGTACTGGGTATGCTTAGGTAAATTTCTTATTGACCGCACTGGAAAGCTTGCATTTAAACTTTTTTAAACGAAATTTCGCATTTTCATGAAAATGCACTTCAGATACAATGTTGACAGATTGTTTTGCAAATGTATACATACTATTTGGCCATGCATAAAACCCGTTAAAACATTATTAATGTTGATATAACATTGAGTAAATATTTTAAGTGTTGATCTAAGAATGAAATAGTAATGATCATTCTGATTAAAAGAAAATGTCTTTCTTTTGTGTCTTTCACAAGCTTTTTTTTTTTTTTTCCATATGAAGTTTGAATGAGAGTCAGCATCTTCAGAGTGCCTGCTTGTTCACAAACCAGATATTGGCATGGTTTCTCCTCTTATCCTGAGACTGAAACTCACATTCAGGTCAAGAACAGAGACAGCTGTCTTTTCACTAACGTGGAACATGAACAAATGAAATCCTCTATTACGTCAGCTACTATGACTAATTTTGGCATAGGAATTAGGCTAGAGAAGCATGAATTCTGGCGATAGCATGGGACCTAGAGATTCCTTGACCAGTGCCAGCTGCTTTAGTGAGCCTTTGCTAATATATGCTCACCAGTAATTTTGTTCTGTAAATACATACATCTTCCATGTGCTTATCTACTGCTTCCCTAGCTCTTCTGTACAGGTTGGAGGCCATAACAAATGGCAATACAAATTGTCTCATGAGACTCTATTTCAAACATGAGCTTATATTTTAGTCCATTGCCACTTTTAGGAATTTCAGTTATATGTCCCAGAGATATCTGAAATTCTAGCCGTTCAAGAGTCAATGCAATTTCACCAGGACAATTTAGCCCCTGAGAGGCATCCCTAAATAAGGGATGTCATGTGGTCCCAGCTTTTCCTTAAAACCTATGGAATTATTCTAGTGTGTAACAGTTGACATTTCTCAGTGAACAGTTGTGTGTAATTCCTTGTTTATAAGTTTAAACTCAGTTTTGAAAGAAGTTTGAGGTGGGCTAAGTGTGCAAACTTGATTGTAAATAAGAAGTGCATTCTGTTCTGAAGTGAATGTTTTCATTCACACGCAGGAGTGAAGGAAAGAAAAGAAGAAATTATTCTTCCTTCTGGAAAAATTCTAAAATATTTTTTCACTATATGACATTTTCAGGGATAAGATCTCCAGTTTGTGAAAAATCTACACTTAGGTCTTTTTATTTATGGATCTTACAGGGCTCAAAAGAGAGCAAACTTAGCTCACCTGTATTCCTTATTCTATACTATGAGAACAAAAGCAAACAAACAAAAACTCCACGGTCACTTCTCCAGGTAGTAGAAGTTGGAGAATGAAGCTTTTCAAAAACGTGGGAACTAGATGAATCTGGCTGGGAACTGGTCTGGCTTGTGGCTGCCAGTTGGGTGGCTTGTCAATACATCAGAGAAATTAAGCAATTTGCAAAATGGAGACGTTTTCCTTGACTTTGTGCTGCAGATTTTCCTTTTTCCTGGGGCTTGATTCCTTTCTCATTTGACTTGGGATGCATTGTAGCTAGTCTTGGGTGGTCAGACTCACCAACCCATATAACTTTGCTCAAGTCATCTCTGCTTCAGTTGCATAACTTACATGGGAGAATCTCTGGAGTCACAACATTTTGTCTGGCCACAAATACAGTTTTCCCTTACCTTTTGCTTTGGTGCTTCTTTGACTTCTTAATCAATCTCTTATTTCCCCAACTATGGATCTTGTTTCAAATTTCTGTGCCTGATTCCAGCCTTAACCCAAGTTATCAGGCCTATTCCTTCTCATCAAATTGGATCTTGCATGCATATTTAAGAAGAGTACATCAAAGCATGTAACCTGCTTTGCTAAAGGAAGGAAAAATACTCCCTTGCTCATCAGTAATGACAACAGTAGATCAGGTCAGATGGAGTCAGGGAAGCAACAGTGGAAATAAGCTGATCCTCATACCATGTAAGGACCTGACCCTCTGCAACACTTAGGCCCAAATTCAAATAAGCAAAGCCACATTAATATATAAAGTCTGTTATAGGAGTTACTCACTGGTATCAAAGCTCTGGTCTGCATATTGATTCTATGATACTTTATTCTTTAACGTCTACATGCATTGATAATGCCTGGGGTTACACTTATTCCATTGATTTACTTTGTTAGCACCTAAGTTTCATGACTTAAAATTTGATTTGCCCCATGGAACTCAATGAAAATTTTATTGCCTTTACAAGAATTAATTTGATCTTGTAATGAATTATTCCATTGTTAAACTATCTTCCCTCCCTGTAATTAGGCAAATCATACAAACATTTGAATGCCTGTTTGTATTCATAAACTTTGATTGTTTGTGCTGCTTTTTCCTCCCAGTTTGGTGACCAGTGTAACTCTAGCTGTGCAATTGGTACTGCTCTGACAGCAAGTGGACTTGATGACTTCCCGAGACCTTCCAGCCTAAGCTGTTCTGTTGTTTGGTGGCTCTCTGTCACAAGTTTTGACTAGCAGCAAACAGTTTTGAAGAAAATATGGAACTTCAGGAGAGTACTGCTTAGAAATTAATTTTCAGTGAGAATTTGTTACTATATGGAAAAGTGTGAGAATATGAAAGGAAAGGACCTCAGTCTACTTGCAGTTCAAGATGTGAGAGAATTCCACTACTTGTTAATTTACATACATGTAAAACATATGTGCATTGCTACTTACATGTGCATGAAAGAATGATTAAAAAATAGCTAACAAGAGTTTGTGCTGGTTTAGAGTTTGTGCTGTTTTTTCCTCCCGAGAGCCGACAGGCAGGGTGCTTTTAGTCTTCCAGTGCAAAAGTGCATGCCTTGCAGCTTCTTGGCACTCAGCGAGTACCTCCCATCTGTGAGGTGGCTGGGACGTGTGCACTTGCAGCATTTCCAGCGAAACTGTTTTTAGGGTGGTCAGCAGCAGAAAGGAACTGCCTCTTTGCCCTTTACTGGTACTCAAGGTTTGGCAGTTGAGATGATAAAAAGATGGAAGGATGGGGAGGTGAGATAACACAAGGCAGGTAGTTGCTGAGATAATAAAATACAGTGTAATTTAACGATGAAAACTGAGAGTCTTCACTGGCCCAGCCTCTTATTTGACTTTTATCTTTGTAATGTAAACTCGGAGTGCGAATCCATCACTGTTTGCTTGTGTGCCCAATAGCATTTCCATGTCCTAACTCAACTGAAACATGTAGTGGTAATAGAAGCATGTAGTAATAATTACTGGTTTGAAATAATGGAATGATAGAGGAGAAATTCAAAGTCTTGTCTTTGCTCTCCATAGTGGAAGTTACAGGACTTGTACAGAATCACAGACTTTCTTTCCAACCCACCCGATATAATTACCTTTGGTTCTCACAAAAGGATAATCCTTTGACTGGCACCACTTACCAGTGAAGACTTGATTATGTTGGTATTTCTGTGTAGATTCTCCAGTTTATCTCATGGTAAAGGACAGTAGAATTGAGTGTGTGACTTTCATGTAGTTAGAAGCTGGATTTGAGATCCACATCTGGTTCCTGGGCTTTCTGTGGCCTCACTGGAAATTCTCTCCTGGACAAAGATATTGCAGCATTGAATTGAAATGACTATTTGGAATTTTCTTAGACTGTTGCATGGTAGAGAAATTATTGTTGTCCCTGGGCAATGCTTCTTAGTTCCCAGGAGTAGGGAAAACTCCACCATGTTCTGGTATCAGCAGGGCTCTTTGAAGGCTGAACAAGGTGGGGAAGGTGGGGAACACAAGCTGGTGCTTGATAGTCACAGCACTTGAAATCTCCTTTGATAGTTTAGTTTTACATTATGATGTCTGCTTTTTTTTTTTTTTTTTTTTCTGTCAAAACACAGCAGAAGTTCCTCCTCTCAGCCTGCTTCCTGCTCTCCCACGCAACCTTTTATCTGACAGTCCTTGTTACAGCCAGCTATAGGAGACCTGGGCTCAAATTCCCCATCTGCCTGTAGGATGGAGCCCATACTTGCTATAAAAGGACCTTGCCAGTTGATTGAACGGCAGGTATATTGACCATGCAGGGCAATGCTGTCTGTCTTGCCTGTTAAAACAGCTTTATGCAAGTGGGAAAGAGGCTTGAAGCTAGGTTCTGTAACTGAGTGCTTTTCATGACTTTTTCATGGTAGTGCATGGGTGTTGCAAGCATTCAGCCAGCAGGGTGCACAAGTAAATTTGAGTTTGCTCAGGCAGAGGAGGGATGTGGATGTGGATGCATGGTCTGTGTGCACACTCTGACTCCTGGCTTCTGGGATAAAAGGAGGGTGCTGACTTCTCTGGGGGAAGCACAAACTGAGGGGCTGCCAGATTTAGGTGGCAGGTGAGGCTCGGTTTGAGACTCCAGGTTGTCCTACTGAGATACCTAAGCATGTAACTTCTTCATAAATGTCAGTTTAAGACCTTTTGTGCATCAGCTTCCTTGACAGTTGGATCTGAGGCTTGGACCCTGCTTGTATCTGTGCTACTTCTTCCTCTCTGAAAAAGCCTCCTGATGTGAAGATTGCCTTATCACGACAACCTCAACTCAACTGAGTGTTTGGAAATGTTCTTTAGGCGAGATAAGTTTCCTTTTTACAAGGAAAAAAAAAAAAAAAAAAAAAAGGAACATTGGTGCTCTAAGGATTAATAGAAGATTTTCTACCTAATCAAGTCTAAAGGGCTGCTACCGTGTCTAGCCGTTCTGGTTTCAAGGACAGAGGCAAACAATGCTTGTCAAACTTGACTCTCTGAAAAGACACTAGCTTTTTCTGTGGTGGTGCCCCTCAGTTTCTATTGCACTGGCTTGTCCTATTTTAAATTTGTAATGAAAGAAAAAAAATTCTAAAGCTGGTAATCATGTGCCTTCCTTGTATAAAAACACATCTTGTTTTTATCATCAGTAACCTGTACTACACAAGAGCTCTGACACATACATTTCAGGATAGATTAGGAATTGCCTGCTGCATTTACATAACATTAAAATCACTGTCTAGATACACAAAATAAAATGAATACCTTCCTGATTCTCTAGCATGGGCTTGCATAAAAACGATTTTACCTTGCTTTTTTTTTTTTTTTTTTTTTTTTTTTTCATGAATGCAACAGCCCCTCTCTTTATTTAGTAGGTTGGAAGAGAAGGATTTGATAGCTGAGTGAGGGGACACCTAGGTAATTCATTTTTCTGGCAGACTTGGACAGCATGCTTACTGCATTTAAAAAAAAAAAATGGGGGGAAAAAGTGTTATGAAAAAGCGTATGGAGTGTGTGACAGCTGGGCTCTATCTGACTCTCCATCATTCCTTGCAGCTGCCGGAAGCCAACCGCTCGTCTTTCCAAACCACAGGCTCATGTGGGTAATGATATGATTTCCTCTCTCTTGTGTTTTGTGTGTGTGCTTCAAGAAGACTAACCCCCAAAACTCTACACACCCAGTTAATCAGGACAGTAGTGGCTCTTCTCGTCCTCCTGAAGTGATTCTTGCAGTGCTGGGACAAGTGGTTGGAGGCTACATCTTCTGGCCCAAGTAGGATGGTTGTCCTCATTTGCATTTTTCTTGCTTGCTTTGGGTTTTACCCTTCATCTCAATACTAAGTAGTGCCCTTACTAACTGAAAAAAGGAAGTGGAATCCATATAATCTGTTTTCAGGCTAGTATAAGATCTTTGCTATTTGACTTTTGGAGGAAAAGCATTCCCATGCCACAAGAAAAAAAATGCAAAATCTAGAGTTCTGTTTCATTTATCATCACTGTTCTCTACCGAGGACCTCTAAAATGCTACCTGTATGTCTATAAGTGTTGTAAATAATAGCTGTTATACCAAGGGAACTAAGGTTACACTAATCACACTGGAAGTATCCATATACCTATTTCTTATGATCAGAAGTCTCATATAGTTTACTCTTCAGGTAACCATCTTGTAGTTCACATGAAGCCTTTCCTATGATAACTATAAATTCTAGTGCTTTTGTGCCTATTACAAACAGGTTGTTGGTTTTAACTTTAAGAAACAATAATTAAAATCTCACACAAAGCTGTAGCTGAGAACCTGGAAGCAGTGAAGGAAAGGGCAGAAACCCCATTGGCTTCTCGGGGGCAAGGATTTCACTTTAGCCCTGATTTGGTTTTGCCTGCTTAAGGTATTTCAGTGTTTGTAAACCTTCCAGTATTTGAAACTAGATGCTCGGAGTGTGGCAATAAGTGTTTGCAAACATGCCGTTATCTGGTTTTATACTGAAGAATGTATTTTGTGAATATAAGTAGCTATATGAGTAGTAACTTGCTCATACTCATTCTGCCTTGACCCATGAGGTCTGTTTTAAAATGTGGCTTGTTGTTCCTAACCCTCTGATAAACAGCTTTATTAAATACTGTACCTAGCATTAAATGAGTTATGTTTGTTATATAAGATTGATATGGAATGTAGCAGACGACATTGCTGTTTTTAACAAAAGTTAAAACTTTTTAATATTTAGAAGAACATCTTCATCAACAGCATGTCTTTAACACACATTAATTTTTCTCATTTAGATTCTATCCATTATAGACTCTGAGGGCTACCTCAAACTTAAATTTCTTAGAAAGGAAGGCCTTTTCCTCAGATGTTTTGTGATCTAAGTTTGGGCATTTGGGACTATTTATTTATTTATTTATCTATTAGAGTCCAAGAGGTAAGGGTGCACTGGGAAGGGATAAAACAGTAACTGTTTAGTGCAGTATCACTCTCAGCCTGTTCACAGCATATAACTATTGTCAAACCACCTGTCAAGGTGAGCACAAATCCCTGTTGGCGGAGTTAAAAGGAACATGGAGGATTTTAGGATCCGTTCTCAGTGAGAGAAGAAATGTTCTTGTTCAAAAAATGAAACTGCGGGGTGGTGGAGGCATATTGCAAAGGTCCATTGAATGTCAGGGCTTATATTTTAATAGATTGAGAGTTTGTAGGCCAGAAGAGACTCAAACAAAAAGTAAGTTTATTTATTTATTAATTTATTATTAACTGATTGATAGAATGAATAGCTAGTGGAGGTATCTAGGAAAATATTTAATTTGGTCAAAGGGGCGGGCAAGGATGATGAGCTCTGAAGCCATATTCTCAACGAATATGACCGAACCTAGATGTCTTTTCTCATGGTTAGAAGAAAGAATATTGCAGTAATCAAGATACAAGGGGAGAGATTGAATTCAGCTGTTTTATAAGTTGGATGTATAGCAAAGGTCTTTTTTAGCGATGTTCTAAAATAGGAGTTTTCAAGGATTGTCAGTAGTCTAAATGTGAAAAACACAAGAGAGTTTTGAGTTGAGGGAGAGGTTTCATGGTGACAGCCTGAGTAAAGAGGCAGGATGCTGGTTTTGTCTACTGTGATTCAGAGGAAGGAATGGCACCTGTTTTGGCACTGTTGAACTTGGGCTTAGAGAAATATCCACAAAGACATGTTAGACAAGGCTGAAATTTCATTTTGGACAGAAAATTACTAGCCTTACGTAGTCTGTCAATGACCAACATGGAAATAATTGGTAGCTGAACTTGTAATTGCAAGAATACCTTCCATCTTCACACTCGGGAGGGGAAAAAAAAAAAAAAAAAAGAGGCCTAGGACTGAGACCAGCAGCATCGCCAGAGAAAGAGGGGCTTCCAAAAAGTGTGATGAAGCTAGTAGGAGAACCAAGAATCAGCACTGATTCTGAAGTCATCAAGAAAAACTAGTTTATGTAAAGGATGCAGACAGAACAAGAAGGATAAGTAAGTTCTGGCTCTGAAACTTGGCTGGGAAATGATCATTAGAGATTTTGACCAGAATAGCTGGGGGTGGTGGGAAGAATATCACTGTATCCTTGCCTATACTGATAGCACTTCATCTGGTTTTGGCCACTGTGGAAGACAGAATATTGGGTTAGAGGATCCTTTGGTCTGACCAAGTTCATCTGTTCTTAATTTCAGTGGGAGTAAAAGGTGCAGAAACTAGATTAGATGTTCTGGGGTGCAAATGGAATACAGGAAATGTTATCAGTGCTTGCAGACAGTACGCTCAGCGTGCTCAGATATGAAAGGGAAATGTAGGAGGTAGCTGGACAGGCAAGGGAAGCCAAGGGTGGGAGAGAACTGCAGAACTGGCATGGGAACCATGGGGTAGATAGTTTGTACAGAAAAGTAAAGAAGGGAGTGAAAATGGGGGTGAGGGAGATCAAGAGATGATAGGGTGGATGGAGCTACAGAGGCAACTGGAAGTGTTAGAGGAAAATAATTGAAAAAATCCTGTGCCTGTGGGAGTGGTGAAGGGGAGTTGCACGACACAAAGGAGACAAAGTGGTGCTGTTGGGATTGTAGAGGTCATGTTGGGCCAAGTTGCAGTTGTTACATCTGTGTAAATTGTGAACTAGAAAAGCACAGTGAAGTGCAATAAATGTCAGCTGTTAGTCCTCACCCTTTTTGTTCATATAATAACAGTGAAATTATATGTGCAATATGAGGAATGTTACCGCACTTACACTGCAAGCAACTTACAGTGCTTTGGCCAAACAGCAACACACGGAGGTGGCTGAGTACTTGCAGCCATCCAAATAGATACAGAAAATGTGATTCCCTCAGTGTTTTCCCACTTATCTCTGGAGACTGCTGGGTGGTTCCCTTTTACAAAACCCTTCCTGCAACAGCAGCAGCAGCAGCCAAAGCAGCCAGCTTTCCCTCCACTCTGTCTCCACCTGCCTGGTCAGTGGGAGACTGGGCGCACAGTTTGCTTAGTCCTGCAGAGCCTAAGAGCTCAAAAACCCAGGGTATAACAGGGAAGAGGTGTCAAATCAAGAAAATTTTATGGGATCACAGAGTGATCACAGGAAGCAATGTGGTCTGGGCAATAAGGCATCTGGCAAGGGCTGGAAGGCATGTGTTATATTTAGCTCTTCCATGGAGCAGCTTCCCGTTGTTGGTAAAACAAACAAAAAAACAACCAACCAACAAACTTATGAAAATTGTGGGGGCTATTTTCCCCAAAATGACCTAAGGAATTTAGTAATTGTATGCCACTGTACACTGGCATTGCTTTACATGGTCTGAAAATTCCTTCCTGGCAAAAAGCTGCAGCTTAGTAATGCACTGGTCCTAACAAGAGTACCTTAATTTGCCATGCAGCAGTCTATCAAAACTATGCAAAATCCATCCAGTTCTAAACTCACTCAGGGAATACAAATTGTGTTGTAGCAGCATGCATACACCATGTGTACCTGGCAGCAGTGGAAACTGAAAATCCAGCATTCCCCCCAAGAGCCAAACTCAGCAGACAGCTTCTCACTTTGGTTGCATTTTGCTGTAATAGGAGAAAAATGAGAACTTTAATTTCGGTTCTTAAGAGAGTAAAAAGAGTTTTTGATTATTTTACTTAGTTATGCATTTACTTATAAGGTATATTACAAGGTGTGTATGTTCAAGAATCTTTTTACTCCCCTTCCTTAATGTAGTTAATAATCTCAAATTACTTCGTCTGTAAAGCACTTCTGCTCTTTAATTTATAGAAATGGCAAAATGTGGCAATGCTTCTAATACATGTTTATCTTCCTGAATCTTCATGGAACAAGAAGAAGAAGAAGCTGGCAGAATAAACATAAGAGGTTTCGTTAGCTAGTTTTTGTGTTAGTTAGTTTTTGTATATTTAAACAGTATTCTTGACTCTGTTTCCCTATGTGCTCTTCCATTAAATATTACATTTTTTTTCAGACTGAGATCTACTGGGCCAAATTCTCACTTGGGGTAGATCATACTTGCACTTTTACAACTGGTTAGTTTACCTCAACTGAACTGTGGATTTTATTTTATGTGATGGAGCTTGCGAGTGATGAGTTTGGTGGTGGTGGTTTTTACTAACAAGCTGTAGCAGCAACCACTTTTTACTAACAAGCTGTAGCAGCAACCACAAGAACAACAAAGTGGCAGGAAAATATTTTGTAGTAAATAAAATTTGGAATGTGGGATTTCTGCATGCGTTTGGAATGATATAAAAGTCAAAAATTCCCGGGTTCTGAAAATGCTGAGGTTCTGAAATAATAGCCAAATTCAAATGTCTCTTATTTCAAAATCAGTCACAATCAAGCAACAGTTAGGAAGCATGAGAGCAAAGATGTATAATCATAGAGCAGATCCCATGATTCTTTGAATGTTCATGCCTATTATTTTAACTTATGCACAAAAGAATACTCCAATAAGTTAAAAGTAACCAAAGAGCGGAGAGATGTAAGTGGAATATTGCCTGCTTTGGCTGAGTTCAGAGAGCACCATTGTCCTCTGATTAGAAACTTGGGTCATATATGTGGATGTTTACTCTGTTAGCTCAGCAGTTATGAGTGATAGTATTTTCTGAACTTCAGACACAACATTCTATATGTTCAGTCTGTTGTTTTTTTTAAAACTCTGAGCCCTGCAACTGTTGGAGGGAAGCAAGAAAAATGTTCTCATTTACTACATGCCTACTTTTATCCAATTATAAGCCAAACTTTTACTCTATGTAACAATAAGTAGTTATTGATTTAAGAACAAACAGACGTATCGATCCAAAGGGAAAATACACTGTACATGTTGATCAATACTTAACTTGTAGGACAAAAAATCTTGATATTCACTTCAGGGCATCAATATATACATATTACTGCATGTTTGTGTCATTAAGTCAGGTAACTGGGCTAGATTTCCATCTAACAGTATAAACTCTCTTAATGATTATTTTTCTAGTCAAATATTAGTCTCTAAAGGGAAGAAGGAGTTAGAGGACCAGAAAAAGAATAATTGTTCACCTCCCTTGAGATAAATAATACTTTTCATTAAGCTCAGCTAATGCCTATCAAGAGCCACCAGATTGATTATTTAATATAAACTGTTATAATTCTGCCAAGCCCTATAACAGTATTTACCTGTACCAAGGTAAAATTGGAAATTTAAGTATACACCTGTGAAGATATTTTGGTGCCTAACTTGTAATTAGTTTGATGTCAATGTCAGCTTGTATGGAAAGGAAATGTTTCCTTTTAATTTTCGAAGATAGAGCACATCTAGGTTCCCTGAATACCTTTAAACACTCTGAGCAATCCGGGCATCACTGCTTCATTTCTTTCAGCCTCGTCATAAACCAGGAGTTTCTTCTTGCTGGAATTCATTGGCATAGAACTAACCATAAATTATACAAAGATAAACTAATTATGGAGTAATGGGGCAGTTGCAGTACACATTTTTTTTCTCTGACATTTCTTTTCTGTCCCATAATAGCTCTAACACTGGGTTAATCATTTTTATTTAAATGTTTTCTTTATGGCTAATTTCACCCCGATATCACCCGTCTCCATCTTGAGTCTCCTGAGGCACTTGCTATGAAGGACACACCCAGGGAAGGGGTAGGCTTGGGACAAAGAGAAGCTGTGACAGCTACACAGTTAATATTTATTCTTGACATGATCAACTCCATAATAAAAATGTATAATATATGTTGCTTCAGAGCGGAATAAATTACATGGCACTGTCTTTAAACCACCTTTACAGTCTCCTCCTGTAAAGAATAAGTCTGAAAGCTGTGGGTTTTTTCTGCACGACTTCACCCATGTGGGGCCTTTCTTAAGCCTCCACATAGCTGAAATTCATGTGTAAATTCTCATCGCCTTGTGTCTCAGTCACCTCTGCCTCATTTCTTGCTCTTGACAGATCCAAGCCTGTCTTGCCCTCCTCATAACCATTCGTAGTGCTGGAAACATCATTGCCTTAGCACATGGTCTGGGGGGTTGTATCTGTTCCTGGCTCTCACTCCTCAGGTTAATTTAATATGTTCTTTACTTACCCATACTTCTCCTGGAAGCCCTTATATCCCTGACTGCTCCCTGCAGCCTGCTTGTTCTCTTTTCAAATCAGCACTTTCTCTTTCCTCACTGGTTACCTGTGGGAGTGGGAAGGAGGTGTCTGTGTGTACCACCCAGGCTACTTCATTTTATTCCTTGAACCTGTTCATAGCTGTTATTCCTAGAAAACTTGATAACAACTGCAGTGACATTGCACTTCAAGCCCAGGCCTATTGGTTTGCCTGATAATATCTCACATTTTCCTCTAGTCCCCTGAGCTGTGCGCAGCTTTTGGTTCTCACTTGCCTGATCTATAGGTTGTGAGTTGTCTGCACACTGTCCCACATGATGGAGTCCTAATCCCTGGGTGGTACCTGCCTATTTTCAGGTTGTGCAAAAAATATAAATAATCCTAAGTACAGCTCTTTAGAAGCCCAAGTTGTAAAAGGTTGCTTGCCTGTCAAACAGACAAGTGTGAACCTAGATGAAGGGAATAGGTATGGCGTGAATCCACAGGGGTAAGGAGCTGCACAGCAAGAGTCAGATAACCACATTGGTGTCCTCAGGCTGGCATCCATGTGGCTATGGGCTTCCAGCTCACAGCCGGCTGGTCAGTGGGCAGCAAAATATGACAGCAGAGAAGCTTGAGCCTGCCTTGTAGACATGCCTTTATAATGGACTACTTTAACACGCTTCATGAACTCTTCAAAATGTTTGTGGTGTCCTGTGAACCCCTTTGTGAAATAAGGAAAGTGTTAACATTGCCGTTTTCTCCAGGGAGCTATGGTTCACCCAAAACTGCACAGCAAACACTGTCCAAGCCTCTTGCTTGCAAACCGATCTCTAGGGCTCTCCTTATCACTCTTGTTTGTTATAGAAGAAAGCTCCCCCTTGGATCCCTTAACAGAAAATTTTAACTGCTATTAAACAAAAAAAAAGGTTTCCAACAAGTGATAGAGATCACAACGGCAGTCTGACCACAACGGCAGTCTGACCACATACCTGTCTTCATTAGCTATACACAAGATAACCAGGAGAGGAGACGTATACTCTCAGCTATGTTGAAATACTTTGGAACAGAAAGGCCCAAAGGTGGGTCTGTTTCCCCAGACTCAGGATATTTGGCACATCTGTGCTGCAAGGATCCAAAGCCATAATCCCTCACTAACTATACACAGGGAGCATAGTGGACAGTCTTCTGAGCAAGTGGGGCCTGTAAAAGATGGCAGACCTCATAGACACAAGTTTTGTTTCCTAGGGCCAAACGTGTGTGCCTGTTGTAAACCTGAATTAAACTTCAGTAATAAAAAGGTTCAGTGAAAGCAGATCTCTCACAGAATGAATACTAGATTCACACATGGATATTCTTGCCACTTTCAGGCAGTTCGGAAGTGGTGTTACATGATTTATATAATCAAAAAAAGCAACTGAGTGTTGAACCACCATGCAGTGCAACTGTTCAGAGAGATTCACTGAATAATAATCTGTAATAAATTAACTTGAAACAATCAGGATTTGATATTGAGGCTTTCTTCATCAGTAAAGTTGGATCAATCCTTCAAGTACTAGCAATCCCATTAGTTTACTCTTTCTAGAAGTCAAACACAATGTGTTTTTGGATCTTCCTAATCTGACTTCATTAGAATTTTGTGATGCAAAGACATAGCCAGGAGATTCTAAGAGATGGATTTAAAAAATAACAATGAAAAAGCAAACCTCTATGGCCAATACATTTGTTCATTAACGCAACTTTCCATTGCTGTCTGCCTGCTCCTTACTAGACAGCAATGAAATGACAGTAGGCTTGTCTCATTTCACAATTGTCAGAAAATCCAACAGCTATATACTTTTAAGTTTTTAAATCTGTCCATATGAATTTTTAGGTAGTAATCATAAAAGTAATTGAGGAAGAGGATGAACTCTCCATTTGCCAGTCAACTATCATTCTGAATTTCCAATATCTTCCTTATTAAATCAAGATTAAAGCAATACAAAAAAATGGACCTTTATCTTTTTCCTACTTCCAGCTAATTTCTCAGGTAGGATTAAATTTTGTCAGCAGTCTCTCAAGAGAAACAGTTGCAAACTCTTTTACAACTCTGTTACTGAAGAAATGCCTGATGAACAATGTGGATCTTGGAATAGATTGAGAGTCTGACTAAGCTCAGGGTCGTCTTCATCTCTGCCTGGGTACCATCGTCCCTAGCCACTGTAGCCACTGTGATCTTCCACTGTATATGGTTGTAGACAGAAAACCAGAGCGCCTGCATCATCTTCCATGATACAATATACATGGGAAAAAAAATAACAAATTAGTTGAACATCAGATGCAGTGGATAATGCAAAGGCAGTGTGATAATCCCTCTTAGCCCCTTTTGTGTATGTTTTATACCTCCTTTGAAAAAGGACAATGACTTAAGAAATTTTAACTGAAGTTCAGCTATAGCTATACTTTAAGAATTCACAGGTTTGGAAGGGATCGGTAACAGCAGACCTAACATGATAAGTCATTTCTTTTCTAAAATTTATACATAGGCTTAGTGATCTCTGGAAAGCAGGTGATTGCCCTTTTGTAACCACAGAATCATTGAAGCTCTTGAGATCATCTAGTCTGACCACCCCTGTTCAGCTAGAGCAGGTTGCCCTGGATCACGTACAGCTGGGTTTTGTATATCTCTGCGGATGGAGACTCCACAACCTCTCTGGTAAACCTGTTCCAGTGTTTGACCACCTTCACAGTAAAAAAATAAAAATGAATAAATATATTGTCTTGTGTTTAGGCCAAATTTTCTGTGCCCATTGCTTCTTGTCCTGTCAGTGAGCACCACTGAGGAGAACCTGGCTCTGTCTCCTTTGCGCCCTCCTTTAAGGTATTTGCACTCACTGATGAGTTTCCCCCTGAGCCTCCTCTGCTCCAGGCTGAACAGACCCAGCGCTCCCAGCTTCTCCTTGTGTGAAAGATTCTCCAGCTTTTAATCATCTTTGTCGCTCTGCACTGGATGGGGCATGTTTTCCTTCATGTCGGGTCACAGACTTCTGGAAACGGAGCTGATACGTATTAGTACAGGAATGATTGCAGTCCTGTTCTAAGGCATTTCTGTTCTCACTTTTAACCTTGGAAATCTCACTTTTAACCCTGGCAGCTACTCAGGTTCAGTAGCTGTCTCCAGGTGAAACTGTAAGTAGAATTGTTTGTATATTCTATGTAAAATGAACTACAGAAAAGAAGTATAAACTTGATCTATCATTAAAAATAGCTGAAGCGGGAAAACTTTTTTTTCTTCTTTTTTTTTTTTTTTTCCATAGGCCATAGGGGGCATTTCAGAACAGAGAGTCAGAATTTTGGTTTCAGTTACATTAGATTAAACCCTACGTGCCATGGCTTTATATGCAGAGTAACTTTGAAGCAGTAAGAGTGGTTTGGGCAACTCTTCACCTGTATCCTAGCTGAGATTGCTGTTGGTAACAGTATTGCCGACTGCTTCTACTTCTGGAGTCAGCACTTTCTTACTGTATAAGTAAATCAAGTCCTCCTCTCTTGCCCCAGCACGCGGGTATTAGAGCTGTAAGCAAGTCCCTGGCAGGACTGGTAGGAATGTAATCGAGGGTGACTGTAAGTGAGGATGTCCCATTTTGCTAGATAGGCTAGGTAGTTCACATTGCCTGAGAAGACAGCAAATTCCTTGGAACAGAATGTAGGAAAGCGACACCTGTTAACCAGTGCCTCTGGGTACTACCTGGATGTAGCCAGCCGTAATTCCTGAGTGCCTGTCTGAGGAAATGGAGTGGTGCTGTGTTTGGCTCCTATCTCCACCATAGACAGGCCCACTGGCCACTTGTTCCAGAGACAGGCTGTTCAACTTGCCCAGGCTGTTCTGCATGGAAATGCCAGAGTTCGGCCTGTAAAAGGAGAAGAAAACAGGCTGGATGCTAGTGGGAGTTTGAAGAGAGGTACTGGGTCTGTGTTAACTGTGGTCCAGATGTGACTACAAGCAGCAAGTTTTAGAGAGAAAGCCTTTCAACCAGTGGTGTGATACAATGTGTGGAGCCGATGATGTCCTGTGTATGCTCCCTCTCAAGTGTTCTGTGTGTGTGTGTGCATGTGTACACACATAAAGCATTTAATTCCAGTACAATCGTAAATGTATGTAAACATGAGACTCTCTGCTGAACAGCAAACATCATTCAACTTCATGGTTCCACTTCATTCATTCACTCAGCAGTCATACAACATGTAGCTGTCCTTGACGCCAGAATATGTGTGCAGTCATATTTAGCCTGGTACATTCCCTTGCTGTAACACATTCTTCAACCTTTTTTAAAATAGAAAAACTCATTTATTAGCATATCATATTCTTAAAATGGAAAGAATTTAACAAGGCCAGTGATGACAAAGTGTTAATTTTTCTCTCTTTTCACCTTCTAATTCATGCAGATTAAAATCTCACCTATCTGATCAACTGTCATCCACATTTCCCTTGCGTTATTGCAACAATTATTTATTCTGTGTTTGTGGTGGTGTCCATAAGGCACTAAGAGTTCCTCTGTCCTCTAGATGAGAAGCTTGAAGAGAACGAATTGAAAGAGAAGCCCAGGTACAACAGTAGGGGGACTTTCTAATTGTAGACAGATGATTCAAAAAAATCGTTACGGTAGAAGTCAGTGGAAAATACAGAGACAGGGACTTGTAGCTGAGTTTAGGAAGTCAGTGAAGAACAGGTTTTGTGGAAAAAAGCCTAGAGGCAATTGCCCAAAATGCCTATATGTACATAATAAAACCAGAATGATGGGACAGATCAAGAAAAGGACAGGTGGAATCCAATATAAGGTGGCTTAAGAGCAAGGTGAGTAAGCAATACAGTGAGGAATCGGCATAGCAATGCAAGGAGGAAAATGACACAATCAAATTAATGCAAAAGGAAGAAGACTTTGGTTCTGACACTTCATATTTACGTGTTAGTAGCAGAGGTGGTATTTCCCCTGGTGTGTAAGGAGAGGAAATCATGGACCTTTGAGATGCTAGTGAGGTAAAAGCATTACAGCTTTGCTAAAAGGTGAAGGAGTACTTTGCTGAACTCAAAAAATATGAGACTGTGGTATAATGGATCAAAAATCTATAAACAAAGGAAGATCCATGAAATGTTAGACATTATGCGGAATGGAAACAGTGACACCTATTAACTAGAGCCTCTGGGCACTACGTACAGTAAAGATTGTGGAACAAAGCTGGTCACACTTAGTGTTACCGTAGAATTCATTGTTTGGGGGAGATTTCTGACTGTAAAAATCACCATCCATTACCCATTTGTGCCTCCGGAAATTTAGCACCTTTCAGGTGATAAACCTTCACCATCCTCATATTGACCAGAATTTCTGTTTTCCGAACTGAACGAGAACTACTCACACAACAAATTTACAATCCCACAAGCAAATCCCATGGACATTGTGCCCAGGCCATCCTCTGAAAAATTAGGGCTGGAACATAAATCTTGCAGTGGAGCAGCAACAGGAGCAGGAGCACCTGTCCGCTGCATTCCAGTTGTTGTAAAGAATGTGAATGATCTGTGCATAAAGCCTCTCTGCTGATTCTCTGTTTATAACACTTCTCTGGTTTATTTTTCTGCTTCCTCCTCCTCGTCATTGGCCTGACAGTGGACTGAAGAAGCATGAATGCAACACACTGTCCATTTTGAGGACTGTTTGGTAAGACTGCTATAAGAAAGCAATGGATGGAGAATGGTAATACACTTCAATAGAAACATTGTACCTCCTGCAATAAAAATTACTGTTTGTTATTAGGAAAGAATCTGAAGAAAAGCTTTGACTGTACAACCATGTTAGATGCTTCCCACAATAGATCTGATAGCAATGGGAAAATATCTGTAGTAGGTTTGGTCTGAGAAGTTTTAGCTGGTAACACATTAGATGACTGTAAGGCCAGTTGTCCTTTTCCCTGTGCATTGCCCTACCTTATATCTTTTGCAACCCGCTTTGGCTCATACAAAATTCCCAGTGATGTCAGTGGAAATACTGCAGGAAAAAGGACCGCAGGAAAGATGACTGGCTCCTAAGGCAAGGGTCTGAGTATATGTCTGCACCTACAGCTTAGCAGACCTGCTTGAACTGGCATCACTGGGACATTGTGGTTCTCCTCAGGCATCCACTGCTGCTGTCCCTGCAAGGAGCCTGCCAGCAGCTGTTAACTCCCATGGGCTTCAGCCATAAAGGGATCCTCACAAGATCTTCTGAGTCCCGAGGGCTCCTATGAGCCGATAACAAACCTCAGCGCAGCGACGTGCGGAAGATGCTAGACATCTCACAAGATATAAATTCAGCAGGATCAGCTCGCCTGTGTCCAGCAACTTGATTCTGACCTTAAATACTCTTATCAAACGCTTAACGAGAAATTGTGGCTTGTGTAGTGTGAAATCTGCCTTTAAGAGTGCGTGCCGAATCGGCTTCCCCCCATCAGCTGGGGCAGGCTCAGAACCGCTGACCTGCGGGCTCTGTGGGAGCTGGAAGGCAGAAAAGCCTCAAACAGCTTCTGAAAGCACGGCTCTCCTGCGAGATGTCAGCCCTTCCACTTCAGAATATCCGGGCAGGACACGTGCATCTGGGGAAAGCTGCCGCGTCCTCGAGTTAACCAGCTTCCACTTTCCAAGAGGGCGGTCAGCCAAGTTCTCCTTGCCCGTGTTCCCCAATCTCGCTGAGGCAGAGCCCCCTGGATTTCCTGGAGAAAGGTACTAACTGCTTAGGGCACGGTGGCACCTTTTCCTGAATTTGTATGTTTCTTTCTTTCTTCCTTTTAAATGTCTGTTTCCCTATACGCAAACCTGCTGAAACATGTGGGGGTCTTCTGGAATAAATAAGAGGAAAATTTGGCTCTGGGTTTAGACCCGGTGAGACCCGTAAGGTGTGCTCACGAGCGGTGACAAAAGGAGGGCTCTGCGTTTTGGCCAAGATGCACTGAGGAAAACCACTGCTTATAAAACTCAGAAGCACCCGAGCATACCTGGCTCTCCTGGAGTGCACCCAGGTATCACCCGCTCCGTGCGCACACGGCAGTGGTGTCTGCCGAGCTTCCTAGGGGGAAGGAGTGCTTGCGGTAAACCCCCAGGTGCAGCCCTGCCGCTGCTGTCCTGAAAGCAGCCCGGCTTTGCGTTGGAGACCTTATTTTGTCACACAGTATAAAATTTTAGTAAGGGAGCTGTTAGGAGAAGCTTACATTGCAGGGCCCTCATCTTTCAGATGCTTACACGCTGCCTCACTTTGCGTCTCCGACCTGTCCCTTGCAAGTCACCGAGGTTACTCACACGCGTAGTTACCCACACGCCGATGGGTTCTGTACCATGAGAGCGCAGATGAGGATAGGATGTGAGAAAGGAAGTATTATTGTCCTCTTCTCGCAGATGAGGAACTGAGGCACGGCCAAAACGAGGGCCCGATCCTGCACGGCCGCTAACTGCGCTCAGCCGCCGAGCATGTGAGCCGCTTCCCCCGGGCTCGCCGTGCCCCCCGAGCGCCCTGCAGGGTCTGCATCGCGGCGCCCGGCTCTCGCACCGCTTTTCGGTGAGTTACTTCGGATCCGGCGCCGGAGCCACTCCCCGCTGCCTCCCGCAGCCCCGACCCGGCCGGGGGGAGCGGGGACCCCAAAGGTGCCGGGGAGAAGTTGGTGGGAGGGTGAAGGCGGGGGGGTGGAGGCTGGGGGCCAGCGGTAGGCAGGTCCGTCCGTCCGTCCGTCTGTCCTCCCTCCCTCCCTCCGCTTTCCTTCCTTGCCTCCCCCATCCCGTTTTTTTTTTTTTTTTTTTTTTTTTTTTCTTTTTTTGGCTTAAAACGCCGTCGGGGAGCGGAGGCGCTGGCTCCGGGAGCGCTGCCTTCACGGAGCCGAGCGGAGGTGCCCCTGTTCCCATCATCTCCCATCATCTCCCATCACCTCCCCATCTCCCATCATCTCCCCATCTCCATCTCCCACCATCTCCCATCATCACCCCATCCTCTCCCCTCTCCCCGCCTTTCAGCCCCCGTGGCTCTGCTCCGGCAGCCTCATCCCGGGGACCTGCCAAATTAGCGGGGCGTTTCAGGGAAGCGCAGCTGCCGGGGGAGCCGCTGACTGCCACAAGTTTTGTCCCTTGTCACCCAGCCGGGGGGCTCCGCCGCGGGGTGTCCCCCCCCCCCCCCCCCCCATCCCCGTGCAGCGGCTGCCCCGCTCTGCCGGCGCTGCCGGAGAAGATGCGCGCGGGCACCCGGTGTGCGAGCCCTGTCCGCCGCGGCACTTGCTTCCGAGGAAACTTTTAATTTTGCGCCTCAAGAGACGGACTGCTTCTTGGATTACTTTCCTGCCGTGGTCCAGAAGGTAGGGTAGCGCTGCCAGGCGCTCTGCGCCCACGGTTCTTACATGTTGGGATGGCGAGAGTACTGTGTCGGGAAACATTTGTGCCTTAGGTTTGCAAGTGTTCTCAGGAAAGGGATGTTTTGTGGAATGCAACAGTTCCTGGACTAGCATGGCCACTAGCTTCAACTCTGTGAATGACTGTAAAGGACGGTAGTGTTGGTTTTTCTTTTTCTTTTCCTTTCCCTTTTTCTTCTTTTTTTTTCTTTTTTTCTTTTTCTTTTTTTCTTTTTCTTTTTCTTTTTCTTTTTCTTTTTCTTTTTCTTTTTCTTTTTCTTTTTCTTTTTCTTTTTCTTTTTCTTTTTCTTTTTCTTTTTCTTTTTCTTTTTCTTTTTCTTTTTCTTTTTCTTTTTCTTTTTCTTTTTCTTTTTCTTTTTCTTTTTCTTTTTCTTTTTCTTTTTTTCTTTTTCTTTTTCTTTTTTTTCTTTTTCTTTTTTTTCTTTTTTTTTTCTTTTTTTTCTTTTTTTTCTTTTTCTTTTTTTTTTTTCTTTTTCTGTCTTTTTCTTTTCTTTTTTCTTTCTTTTTTTTCTTTCTTTTTTCTTTTCTTCTCTTTTTTCTCTTCCTTACATTAGGTCTTCTTACACATAGAAGCGCAAATAGCATTTTCACAGGATTTTGTGCAAGGATAAGAAGTTAGAAGGAGAGACCTTCCTGACCAGATAGTTTTCTTTTCAATAAGTAGACGCCACAGAGGTTGTGTGCATATGCATTTATTGTCCAGCAGTTCAAAACAAAAAGGTATCTAATCCTGATTATAATTCATGCCTTCACCTTTACAACCCATTTGCTAGACTTTAATAATCCAGTTTTAAAATTAAAGGCTGCAGTGCATTGTAAGGGTCAAATCCTTTAAAAGACGCACTCTGCTAGCTTTCAGTTGACTGCTCACATCAGTAGTTACTCGCGTGAACAAGGGAGTACCAAATAGTATGTCTGTCTGTTAAACATTATAAATGATCATTGAAATGTAGTGAAAACTGTTAATATATTGCAGTGAGAATCCTTCCAAATACTTTGAAAGACTTTATCTGAATCACCTCTACAGGCGGATGTCGTGACCAGCTTGCTGCGCTGCTCTCGCCTTGCTGTTGAATCACATAGTTTAAGGGGCTGGGAGTTTTCCTGAAATTGAGAAATTTGAGGATGGAGTGCCTTGCTTATATTAAAGGGTAGTTTCTTCTGAATTTCACAGATCACAGTTTTACCCTTAACTAATTTTATTTATACTTACTCTTCTTCTATTCTCTAATGAGAGAAAATTTAAGACAAAAAAAAGTGAAAATAGATTTGTTACCATGCAAAGGCCCAATATTCCTATTCATGGGTTAATATAACAGTAGCAAACAGTAGTTCATCCTATGTGCCTTTTCCAAAAGGTGTCATCTCTCCCATGTAGAAGACTCTTTTTAATACTGACAAGCTTTCCTTTGATTTTTAACTCATAAATGTTTGTTTTAAAACTGAGTGGAACTATACTGCTGAGACTGCAATATATCCCCACTTGCTCCTTTCCTCCCTGCCCACCCACCCCAAAGGACACCTCAATTCTGAACAAAGCTCTTCCAAGCTGCAGTATGATGGGCTTTTTGCCTTATTGCTGTATCAAAGCCTTTGAAACTGCTGCATGTGGACATGAGAAACCAAGCGTAGACCATGTGCAAGTACTCTTAAAATGATAGCTGTCCTTAGCAGAACTGCATGGGGAAGCGTCCAAAATACTGCAGAGCTCTGCACTTTCCTTAGTTCATGTTTCTATTATCCCAGACTTGCTTCCAACCCTAAAACCCTAAAGATTTTCTCACAAATATTAAAATTGGTGACTATCCATATGTTTGGGGGGGGGGGGGGGGGGGGGGGGAGATAGGGTGAGTACATTAACCTAAACCCAGAACTCAATATACTGCAAGTATAAAAACAATAAGAAATAGAAATGATGTGCCTTAAGAGGAGGTGAATTTAAGATAAAAAGCCAGGAGAAAGCAGGCTTATCCACTGAGAATATCCAAGCGATCCATACAGAGGTCGGTGGCAGCCCAGTGCTGGTCATCCTCAGGAGCCAGGGTTTCAAAGCTAATGCTCTCTGTTTATCCGCGAGAGTCACCCACCTTCTGGGTATGACTTCCAGGGGAAGTAGCAGGCAGGCAGAGGCATAACGTTGGATTTTGTTACTGTCCTAACTCAGCCCAGAAGGACCTGTGGACCCCGGTGAGGAACGAGTGATCACGGATCTCTCTGACCCAACACAGTGATGGGAAGACAGGGCATGGGGCTAGCTTATCTCCTTGCCCTTTGTGCCCACGATAACTTGGAGGAGCTTAGGCATTGCTCCTATACACATCGTTTGTCCGGGCCGAGGACATCTCAGGCTGGCTGCCCAAGTCCCCGTGAGCATCATGAGCTTACGGGTTTTTGTAGGTCACACGCGCAGGGGTGGCAGCGGAGAGAAGCTGGTCGTACACCTGTGACTTCCCACCTGCACTCCTGGCTGCCCGTGCTCACTCTGGGAATAGTCTGGTGGCATGTCCCATTATGCAAGCACGAATGATGCCTTTGTCATTTGTGTTACACGCAGCGCGCAATAAAAAGGTGATAGTCTCCATCCCTCCATTACCGTAGCAGTTTTTCTTTCCCTTGTGGAGGTTAATACTGAAAATCTGGTTTGCTTGCCACTTCCACCACATAGCTATGCAGAAATGTAAGTGCAGAATCAATCCACAGAGTTTTACAACAATACAAAACTTGTTTCTCATAGTTAAAATTAGATAACTGCAAAACAAAGCCAAAAAAAATTCCAGACATTTTATTTGAGCTTAGGTACTTCTCACACTAACAGTGCAACCTTACAGAAAACAAGGAAATGTGTCCAGTTTGTATTTAAGCAACAGAAAATGAGGAAGGGCATAATGAATTGTATGCTAGATCTGGCAGATCATTTTTGGCAGCTTTTTTTTTTCTTAAAGTCCAGAGGATATCAAAAGTCATGGATCACAGCCTAATTGTGTGGCTCCTCGTCAGGAAAAACTTCCACCGAGGACTTGTGGGATTTTATTTATATGTTTTATGTGTAAAAAGAGCTGGGTCCACAGTGGATTTTATTGTTTTACAGTCAAGATTCACATATGTATTTGATTACATTTTGACCAGTCATTATGTTCTACTATTATTAAAAGTAATAGAATTAGACCAAAGAAAACATAATAAAGTAGTAAAATGCAGTGTAGCAACAATGGGGTCTTTAGAAAAAGTTGTCATCTTTATGCGTGTAGAGAGGGATATGTTGCCGACATTGTAATGGACTCCCATGGAATTCCCCTTTCAAATCGACAAACCCCACTTTTCTAGGAAGTATAAGATCACCCAGATGAAAGGTTTGGGACCGTTTTCTTCACAGAATCAAAAAAGAAGGGGGAGTGGAGGAGGTTGCACTGCTGGAAAAACATCAGATGGTTAAATGCGTTTGCTAGATACATTCGGAAGAATACCAGGAATCTATTGTATCAGTTGAACAGTGTGAGGTGAGGACTCTTTTCAGTTTTTCTGGGAATATGATTCTTTGGGATTTTTATTTTTTTTTAATGCCTGCCACACAACGCAGGAGTCAAAAGAAGAAAAATTTACTCCTCACTGGCATTTTTTCTTTAATCCAAAGATTTATATAAATTTTTTTATCTATTTTCAAGTTGGAGAGCTACAGCATTTAGAGAAAAGTTTGAATTCCATCTGAAGCAAGACAGGCAGCCTTGGACTTCTCGGTTTTATGTCAGTTTTTAAACAGGAGGCTACTTTAAGTACCTTCCACTCATCCAAGGAGGCTGCACAAGTTTCACCTCCCTAGTGGCTATCCAGCAAAACTGACTTCAGCTGGGAAACTCCCCGCTTCCAAGGTCAGCCACGGTGCGTTGTCCCTAAGACTGTAATCTATACATAAACATAACATCAGCTCGGAGTCAGCAAGAGTTTTGTTTGCTCCCTAAACTTAAACAGCATTATGATAGCCCCAGAGGCTGTGCTGTGATGAATCTTTATTAAAAACCCAACAACGTTTGCCTCACCCTTTTCCTTTAAGACCCACCTTCCTCGATGCTTTAAACTCGTGGACAAGAAGAGGCTGCAGGTTTTTTGCACTGGGCAGGTCACTGCCAAGGCAGTGTGGTGACTGCAAAGGTAGGTCCTAGTCCTGGAAAGATACGTGCATGTTCTTAACTTTATTTGTACCACTGAAAATTCACGTGGATGGGACAATGCAGGTTTGGGACCTTCATGGCACACTTGTGCTTCTGGTATAAATGCCTCAAAGGGCTCAGATTGCAGTTTTGAAGAGCATTCACACTGGAATTGTCTTTTTTTTTTTTTTTTTTTTTTTTTTAATATGGGAAGTGTCTACTACTTCTTTAGCTTATTTTGAAATATATTACATCCGAATGATTTAAATTTCTTCTTCTGATCCCAGTTGCTCTAGCTTTCTCAGTAAAAGAAAAACTTGTTCTGTATGATAGGTTTGATTCCCTGCTGCATTGCTTCATTTTTCTGCTTGTGTCAACTCACTGAGAACAGTGGAGTAATTGCAATATAAAGCTGGAATTGTCAGTAGTGGATTGGGTCCAAAATATTTGCAAAAGCAAAATGAGTTAACTGAAAAATGTAGTGTGGAGAAACTTGCTAATTCATTTCAATTATAGTAATTTTAGGAGTTATTTTTAGGTTTATTTGGAAAAAAAAAAAATCACACAGATCTTTAATATGCTTATTCAGGCTGATAATGTCCTTTAATAATCCGTAACAGCTTGAACAGTTTGGAGAGAAATTAGGAAGCAATTCTGAGATCGTGAAGCAGAGTTATTGAAACCTCCTATAATTTGGACAAATCGACTACTGATATATTGTTGGGGATACTTGGCAATAACAATTCGAGACATAAAGAGGCCCTTTTATTTTTTCTCAGTTGCATATTTAGATATGCATTGCTAAAGACATCCTCTGCTTTTAAGCCGTACGTATGTATATACATGAATACAAAAAGTTCAGTTTTGCATCTGTTACTTGCTTTCTTTCGAGTGAGAGCTCTGGAAGAATATCCAAGAGCTCCGTTTGGTCACTGGAAAATGTGCAGTGTTCTTAGATTGAGTGCCTCAATTTACACATCTCACCTTTTTTAGTCAGTTTATTTGTATGATGGAAATGTGTGCATTTTCCCTGTCATGGCAAATTTATTTCTCTTTTCTTCACTAAAAATCAAGCAAAAAGGTGACAGAGTTTAATGAGTTAATAAAACGTGGCCTTAATTAGGAAAATTACCTTCATATTTTTCTCATATTGTGCAACTAATTTTAATGATTGGTTACAGTTCAAAAACTAGAAGGAAGAACCTTTTTCATATTTGCAAGGATTTCGAGTCCAGCCATTTGCACACAGTCACTAAAAGACCTTTTAAAAATCCCCTTTAACTACAAATTGTTACAAAAATATGGGTCAGTACAGTAGAATGTTAGAAGGAGTACATATGGAAAACACATACATGCATACAAGATACACTCTCTATCATTTGTCAGTGCTTGTACAAAGAATTCCCAAAGAACTGAGAATTATGTAGGATCTCTGAGACAACTTTTTTTACACCCTCACAATTGTTCACTAACATGGAAATTAATTTTACATGTGCCAGACATACAAATGTTTCAAATCTGTACTGTTAGCAGAGTTCTTTTCTTAATCTTGTGTGTTGAATTACAGAGCTTCCTTCATTTTGCAGACAGGAGCTCTCCATTGAAATTTGACTGTATGCTTATAATTGTATTGTCAGTTCGTGTAGTTAACCAGAATTTACACTAGGCAGGAATGGAGAAGTGATTGAATAAACTAAACATCTCCCTAGACTTCATAGAAAACTCTGAATATGGAATTAATGGAGAGGGAGAAGAATAAAGGGAGAAAAAATGATCCACTTGGTTTTAACCTTTTTTATTTTTAATGCAATCTTTTAAAAGACCTGGGGGGTGTTTTTAAAACAGCATTGGAAGGACACTGAAGTGCTAATTGTGATTCTCTGTTTTTAGTTTTCAGAAAAGGACCACCCCCCATCTTTGTAGTTATTATTTACATTGAGCAGTGTGATGAGGCGGAAATTAAAAATAGAATTAAAATGGTTCTAAAGTAGAGTCATTCACAGAGATTGTGAAGTCTAGCATATTAAATTACAATAATAAAGCTAATTATCAGCTGCTTGCTGAGATATTGAACACTTTTAATTAAAACTAGTTTGTAGGATTCTAGCAATTTTCTTCAAGTATTTCCACTGGTTGTGCAATACATACTACTTTTTACCCACATTTGACAGCCTTCCTGTTTTGTGCTCAGTCATTTGTAGTAGGTAAAAGTCATATGTGAAGGTAAAAGTCTATGGAAAAAAAAGTTACATTATTTCTTTTTTTTTTTTTTAAAAAAAAAAAAGGAAGCTCAAGATTAAATACTTCTACAGGGCTGTCCTTGTGCATCCTCTCTCTTGGTTATCACTTCAAACCCATCAACTCCAGTGGATCAAAGGGGCTTGTTTCAAGGCCATCTGGCCATGCAATGAGAAATGCAGCTGTATTACAGGTCTGTAGGTAGATGCAACTCCCAGCTTAAAAACAAAAAGGCTGATGACGCAGTGTATATAGCCCTTATCACCTGTTGTTAATGTGCAAATTCTCCCACGGGGTACACTGTGTGCTATAGGTGTTCAGCTGGTGCTGTGTTTTCCAGGCTGCAGCCTGGTTTTGCTTTATTTACTTATTTATTCAACTTCTTCACCTGCCATGGGAGGTTGAATCTAGGACCCGTCTTCGGTGCTTTGCTTCAGTTTAGGCTGTAAAGTGGGTTGGGGTTTTACGTTTTTGCTTGCTGTTTTGGATTTTGTTTGCCAAAGCCATGGCCTACATGACTAGGAGCCAATGAGACGCGTCAGAGACCACAAAGAGGAGACACGCTCTCACACGAGCACTCGGCCAGGGCCAGCCGCTCCAGCGACCTGTGCAAGCGGTCCCTTTTCCTGCTGCCAGGCTGCTTGCACAAGTTGGGGTTGCGAAATCGGCCATTTCCGCACCGGGGCTGTGGAAGCAAGGCTGGGGTTGGCCAGGTTGCTCTTTTGTTTTATCACAGTTAACCCAGAGCTAGCGCAGCTGGAGAGTGCGTGTTCCACGCTCATTCTGTGCTTTCAAAGGCACCTGCAGAACACAGGTCCTCAGCACAAAGTTCTCACCCCCCTCCAAACTTCTCAAAAGCTCCTGTTCTCTGCTCTAAGGCTTTGTGGAAAATCGTGCGTGCGCTCGAAGGGTGTACGCAGAACAGAATTGTTCCTTCAGGGACCTTTCTGTTTACTCAAAGGCTACACCTACAAGTAGGAAACATGCAACAGGACGTGCTGTGCATTTATGTACTCCTTGCAGCACCAGAAGTAGAGCTACATATAGATGGAAGGACAGCTCTGAGTTTAGGTGTGCTGATATAAGTCCAAACGAACTCCACAAATGACTAAATTGGTGACTTCATGTCCATACCGTAATGCCACTGGGCTGAGTGTCAAGCACATCTTTTTGCAGAGAAGTCAGTAACTACATAGCTGGTAAACAAAGAAGAAAACATAATAGTTAGTCTTTGGCATTGGATTAGGTCATCTCATTGAATTATTTCGTTGGCCTTAAGACAGTAGGGTTTGTAGAAGGACTGATGTGCTTATATATTTGTTTGGATTGATAATGCATTGCATAAATGCTAAACATTCGTTTTCCCAGAAAGGTTTACTTTTGAATTTGCATCATAAAGCAGGAGATGAAATAATAAACTAAGACTTGCAAGTAATTAATTTGCTGTATTCTGATAGATTGGAAAATCTTGACCTTGCAATGACTTTATCCTATTTACACACAGAATCCTAAAAGATCCCAAATTCATTTCCAGCTGTAGTTTACATTTGGAGTAAGCGAAGCAGTGCCTCAGTGATTCATGGGACCTTCTCTGACATATACTTAAGACATAGCACAAGTTGTCTTGCAGAGAGTTGCAAGGAGGGAAATCAGTCAAGTGTAAATTTTCTTTTGGGCTCAGGATGCTGCAAAATCTGGACAAATACTGGCTAATTTAAATCCAAAACTTTTGTGTGATCGTGGTCAGTAAGGTGCTTCCTTTTTTTAAAACAAAATCAGCATAGCCTTTCAGCTTTAGTGTGTGTTTATTATTAATTAGCTCAATAGCTTACGACTGCAACATTTGATTCTTTTTCCAAAACATTAGAGTAGCTTTATCTGTGATCTGGTATTTGAATTGTGGAGAGGAAAACACACAGGTTTGAGTTCTGTGCCTGAAAAGACTTCGAGAAATGGTTATATATATTTTTGGTGGGAACTTGGGAGCTCTTTCAGTAAGGGAGCAAACTTTGAAGCTCTTTGGATTCCTAAACACAAAGATCTGGTATCACCTAGGTGCTGGTCCATTTCCTGCTATAAATGAGAGCTATACGTATTCACTGTTTGTGAGTAAGACAGCTTTGGTGAGCTGCCCACCCATCTTTTGATTTCTAATGTGGGCTTCTAATGTGGGCTCCTAAGTTACCTGCTAATGCAAGCAGATGAAAGTGCATTGAAGACAGTGAAGTCGAACATGCTTCTTATGCTAGTGATAAACTTGATTCTGTAGATACAACTTGCAATGAAAAGTTGTAAAACATTTTTTTGCATGACAAAACAAAGAGAGTCCCATGTCATAAACACTTCTTAAAAAAAAAATAAAAATAAAAATGTTTGTAAAGGTCTGTTAATTGACAAATTTATATCAAATAGATACTTTGGTATAAATCCTGATATCCATACGTAAGGCTGTCTTGTGCTTTCCTGGAACCTGGTGTCAATATTTCTGCTAGAGCAGAGGAGGAAAGGGAGGCAAACATAGGTCATAGCTTCCTATTCATAGATTTACTATGCCAAAGCCAAAGAGGTGAATTCCACTTTTAGCACTTAAAATTTAGCCCAGGCCACGTTATGCCCAAGTCCTGTTTGAAAAACATGGTAACGATAACACAGCCCAAACCAACACACTGTTGCCATTGCAGAATTGGGGGTGGAGGGATGCCCTGCCATGTTTATTTTGGTGATACGGAGCCTACACTGAAGTTAGCTGCAATTTCATTGGTATTTACCAGATACCATAGCGTAATATAGTGTAGGAGTGTAATTTTCCCCTGTGAGTGGTTCAGAACATCTTTAGGATTTTTTTAAGTTCTTTTTTTTGTTGTTGTTTTATCCATTTGCTTAGTGCTTGTGGATCTTCATCTACATTTAGGAACCACGCTTAATTGTTCTAAGTAATCATTAGAGGAAAAAAATCTTGCCCTCCTCAATTTTCCACTGTCTGTATTTTTCTTTCCATGTTTCATCCCCAGGAAATGGAAGAAAATTAATCTCTGATAATGGAGGGCATCAGTTTTAGGACAGACGGTAGTCTACTCTCACAGAAAGTAAGCCAGGGAATATTCCATTGATAATAATATAAAAAAAATAACAACCTGTACTCCAGTTTACCTCCCCATTTAAGAACTGGGGAGTGTTTTCAAATTGAATTGTGTCTGATGGCAGCCAAAGGCAGGAAGGAGTACAACGGAAGTGTGATGCTGAAGTTGCACAAATGCTAAATGCAAAGCTTGTCATGCCAAGGGCAGGTAAATTCAGGAATACTGAAATGGAAGCATGGCTTTTAAATACTCTTGTCTGCAAAAACAAACAAAAAAAAAAGTGGCAAACACCGTCGATTTCCCTAAAGAAGGTATTTTCTCCTTTGTCACTTCCTCCTCCCATTGTCATTCCCAGTCCTGCCGAAGCCCTAAGCCGTTGTGAAAAGGCAGGTGCAGTAGGAATGAAGTACCCTTCATGAATGTGATTCCCTTCTTGTGGACATTTTCTTGGGATGCTTTCTGTGGTTGGCTGAGGTTCACTGTATTCTGTGGAAAAATGTGTAGTAATCAACTGATTAATAGCAGCCAGGTGACCCATGCAGGCAGTAATAAATGCATGGGCATGTCTTTTTTTTTTCTTTTTTTCTTCCTTTGTGTTCAGTCATGCTTGCAGGAGAAATCAGGGACTGAGAAATGTTGCAGTATACCACCTGCCATAACTGCACCTCATTTCCAGTCACTGAGCAGGCTACCATTATAGAAAGGTGTTGGG